>NC_084887.1:5585000-5885000 GCF_958979055.1 Alnus glutinosa | reverse complement strand
GTGCTTTTTGGGAGGATAACAATCTTCTGGTACTTGTATCTCTCCCTCAAATTATTCCACAAGGTCAATGGATCTTTTATAATAAGGTACTCATTTTTATTTAATTCATCATGTAGATGATGGCGAAGAAAAATTATTGCTTTAGCGCATCCTGCTGGGATGCTTGATTTTCATTCATTGTTTTATCACGATCCTGCTAGGATGCTTGATTTTCATTCTTAGTAGTGTATTTCCAAGATTCATAACATCAATATTCATAGCATTATAAAAATGATAACATTTTAGTTCATATTAATCGCACATGAATCATAAGATTCATATGTTTTAATATGATTCTTAAAACAATAAAAATTTCTAAGCATATGTTAGAATGTTAATTAACAAAATAGATAATAAGATTACTAAATCTTAAAGAGACTTACAATGATTGAAGAATATCCCACGGATAGCTTTTGGTGTTGCAGATCAAAAGAACACAACAACTGGCTAGAGCTTCGTGCTGATAACGTGTTGTAAAATTAATGAAAATAACAAGACAAGATAAAGAGATTGTAAATATAAAACTAGTTCTTCAGGAACTATGTATGATTCTTCTCTATAATTGTGTGTTTTACAAAGTACCCAATACTCCCTTTTATAGACATAGAATCAAAGTGGGAGGTTAAGGAATAGGAAATGATAGGACATGAATTAAAAGGCTACATCAATGTATTACATGAATGTTATGGAATTTTAAAAGATGACATAAATATGTAGAATTCCAATAGATGAAACTACTTGGTCATCCACCAAATGCATGAATGCATTCATAACAAATAGAGATATATTACATACATATTTTTTGTACATAATTTTTCTAAATCAACTATTGGATTTGTAGAACCTATAAGGATCCACATGTGAATCATACAGATTCAATAATTGATTTAGAAAAATAATATATAAAAAAATATATATAAGAGACGTGGATATAACATATTTCTTTCAATTATATTGACGTAGAAAAGAAAAAAATGCATTTCAAAAAAGCAGTGTTCGAGACAAAAATGCTCTGGGCCTCTGCTGTACCCAAGGTGGAATTGAAACGTCAGAATATATAGTGATGTGCAATACAAGTAAGTGGAGCCAGAATAACATGTTGTTGGCGGTGACGGGAAAGGGAGGGGGTCTCTAAAGCCTGTCATTCCCGTTAGAAGGCTCCTTTCACACTTGGAAAACCTAGACGATGACAAAACTTTTTTTTTTGATGATGACAAAACATTTGAATTGTCGCTATTACTTATTGCACGCCACAAGAAATTTCTTTTGAATCTGTCATTGATGTAACGAAAAGCACCTTTTAGTTTTGAGAAATGATATTTACAAAATGAATTTATATAATTTTTATACAACATACTTATATTAGGTGAGATTTATACGAGTGAGACTCATCATATGAGTTCCACTCTATGTTTGTATGTTCTATAAAAGTTGTGTAAATCTTGTTAGCAAGAATCAAAACACATTGGTTTTATTTTTCCCCATTAGAAAAAGACTAAAGAAAACCTCTACAAGGAATGTGGTAGCCGAATCAGTAGTAGCGGAAGCTTTGGCAACTTGACATGCCGTGGAGTTATGTCAAGAGATGGATTTTAATGACATTATATTGGAGGGGGATGCCTTACAGATTGTTACCGCGATTAAAGTAGAGGGGAATAATTAGAGTAAATTTAGACATATAATGGATGGAATTAAAGAGGGTTTTTGCTTCTGAAGATTGTAAAACGTGGTATATGTCAAGAGAAGCGTGAATGCGGCTGCTCATACCATAGCTTGAGAGGCTATTTCATATGTCATAAATAGGGTTTTGACTGAAGAAATTCCAACTTGCATTTGTGATATTGTAGGCAGGAGTTTTTCATGTCCCTAGCTGTTTTGATGTTTTCCTAATAAAAGTTCCAAACTTTTGTTCAAAAAATAAAATAAGACGTGAGGCATGCAATTAATTGAAAAGATAATGTTGGAGCTTTAATTTGGGTTCGCGAGAGTAGGATATAATCTGCAAGTATGGTAGGATATAATCTGCAAGTTTTAGCCAATGGGATTTAAATATTATATTGATTTGGGGAGATCTTTTTTTTTTTTTTTTTTCAATTTTTTTTTTCAATTTTTTATGCTCTATTTGTTTTGACGTAAAATGTTTTCCATCGGAATATATTTTCAAGAAAATCTTTTTTCTAAAAATATTTTTCGGCTTTGGTTCTTAAGAAAAAATCACTAACGGTGAAAAACAACCGGTGATGAGATTCCGTCACTGGCTGGCAGAGACAGCCGGTAGAATTGGCTACTTTTCCTGAATTTTGGTTACTGTTGTTGGAATCTGGTGATGGAGACAGAAATCCGGCGGCAATGGCCAGATTCCGACACAAATGGCTAGATTCCGGCCAAACTGACTGGAATCTGGCACGGTACAGCCGGATTCCGGCAGTATTTGTTAGATTCCGGCCAGTTTGGCCGAACGTCGTCGGATTCTGGCACAAATTGCCAGATTCTAGCAGCTGTTGCCGGATTTCGGTGATGTCGCTGGAATCTAGCCAGTGCCACTGAATTCTAGCAATCGGATACCAAAATTTAGGGACCTTCGAATGTAGATTCAGGCTACTAACAAACTCAAATGCCCGGCGGTGGGGGATTCTAACAAACGTGTGTGCAAGAATGAAGAGTTTAAATATAGAAAAATAGTAAATTGTTTTCCAAAACTTAAAGAGGCTTCTACAGTCAAACTGAAAAATGATTTTCGTTGACCATCATTTTCGGTTGCACTAAACACCGAAAAATACAAAAAATATTTTCTAGAAAATATTTTACACCCAAACAAACAGAGCATTAAATTTGAGTAATTCTAATAGTACATTAAGTGTCCATCAAGTGTCCATAATATGAGGTGGCTTTTAAAACCACTATTTAATTAAACTTATCATTTGATTAATTACATGTCCAATGGTGATTTTAAATGTAACCTCATTTTTTTTATGGACACTAAATGAACACTTAATATACATATAGGATTACTCATTAAATTTAAGTAACAAAACTACTTTTTAGTTCTAAAACCAAATACACTTCCCCGTAACTTTCTTTATTTTTCCATCTACCATTAATATTTAATGATATGTTAATTCTATATAATTATTTTAGAGTTATCTTCTTCTTTTCATTTATAGCAGTATTTATCACCTTCTTTAATTTACTTTCTAGAACGATAAAGTTATTTTAAAATTATTTCTTAAATTTACTATTTGTACTATATTTCTTGTTATTTTTACTTTACATTTAAAAATGTATTCTATATTTTCTAATATTTTTCATACTATAATAAAATCAATTAATATAATTACATAATTGTAGATGGAATGGACAAATTGGAGACCACACAATAATGAAAGTTGTTGATCAGGAAGCTTCGTCGTTAAAAAACATGGGGATATCGAACCAGAATGTTTTGCAACGAGATGATAATTGCATCCTCAATCAGCGTGGTTGAAAATTTCAGTTAAATTAATTATTCGTAATGGTAAGCCATAGAAGAAAAATCAACTGCATATTGTCTGCAAGTTGCTTGCTTTCTTCCATCTTTTCCTTGTACATCCTCATGTTGTGTTTCTGTCGCGTGGATTGCGATGCTAGAGATACTTTGAAGCGGGGCTACTGGATTACTGACAATGGAATTCACATGGCAAAATTATTTTAAATCAATTATTAAATTTGTAGGATCCATAAGAATTCACATGTGAATCATACAGATTCAATAATTGATTTAAAAAAATAATATAAAAAATATATATAAAAGATGCGGATATAACATATTTCTTTCAATTATATTGAAGTAGAAAGGAAAAAAAAACATTTCCAAAAAGCAGTGTTCGAGACAAAAATGCTCTGGGCCTCTGCTGTACCCAAGGTGGAATTGAAACGTCAGAATATATAGTGATGTGCAATACAAGTAAGTGGAGCCAGTATAACATGTTGGGGGTGACGGGAAAGGGAGGGGGTCTCTAAAGCCTGTCATTCCCGTTAGAAGGCTCCTTTCACACTTGGAAAACCTAGACGATGACAAAACTTTTTTTTTTTGATGATGACAAAACATTTGAATTGTCGCTATTACTTATTGCACGCCACGAGAAATTGCTTTTGAATCTGTCATTGATGTAACGAAAAGCACCTTTTAGTTTTGAGAAATGATATTTACACATTGAATTTATATAATTTTTATACAACATATTTATATTAGGTGAGATTTATATGAGTGAGACTCATCATATGAGTTCCACTCTATGTTTGTATGTTATATAAAAATTGTGTAAATCTTGTTCGGCAAGAATCAAAACACATTGGTTTTATTTTTCCCCATTAGAAAAAGACTATAGAAAACCTCTACAAGGAATGCCGTAGCCGAACCAGCAGTAGCGGAAGCTTTGGCAGCTTGACATGCCGTGGAGTTATGTTAAGAGATTGGTTTTAATGACATTATATTTGAGGGGATGCCTTACAGATTGTTACGGCGATTAAAGCAGAGGGGAATAATTAGAGTAAATTTAGACATGTAATGGATGGAATTAAAAAGGGTTTTCGCTTCTGAAGATTGTGAAACGTCGTATATGTCAAGAGAAGCGTGAATGCGCCTGCTCATACCATAACCTGATAGGCTATTTTGTATGTCATAAATAGGATTTGGATTGAAGAAACTCTAACTTGCATTTGTGATATTTTAGGCAGGAATTTTTCATGTCCCTAGCTGTTTTGACGTTTTCCTAATAAAAGTTCCAAACTTTTGTTCAAAAAATAAAATAAAATAAGACGTGAGGCATGCAATTAAAAAGATAATGTTGGAGCTTTAATTTGGATTCGCGAGGGTAGGATATAATCTGCAAGTATGGTAGGATATAATCTGCAAGTTTTAGCCCATGGGATTTAAATATTATATTGATTTGGGGAGATCTTTTTCTTTTCTTTTCTTTTTTTTTTTTTTTTTTTTTTTTTTTTTTTAATTTTAATTTTTTATACTCCTTTTATTTTGACGTAAAATGTTTTCCATCGGAATATATTTTCAAGAAAATCTTTTTTCTAAAAATATTTTTCGGCGTTTGGCTCTTACGAAAAAATCACCGATAGTGAAAAACAACCGTTGATGAGATTCCGTCACTAGCTGGCAGGATTTTGGCCACTTTTCCCGAATTCCAGTTACTGTTGCTGGAATCCGGTGATGGAGATTGGAATCTGGCGACAATGACCAGATTCCGGCTATATTGGTTAGATTCTAGCCAGTTTGGCCGGACGTCGTCGGATTCTAGCACAAATTGCCAGATTCTGGCAGCTGTTGTCGGATTCCGGTGATGTCGTTGGAATCCAGCCAGTGCTGCCGAATTCTAGTAATCGGATACCAAAATTCGGGGACCTTCAATGGTAGATTTGTGCTACCAACAAACTCCAATGCCCGGCGGTGGCGGATTCTAACAAACATGCGTGCAAGAATGAAGAGTTTAAATATAGAAAAACCGTAAATTGTTTTCCAAAACTTAAAGAGGCTTTTACAGCCAAACTAAAAATGATTTTCGTTGACCATCATTTTCGGTTGTACTAAACACCGAAAAATACAAAAAATATTTTCTAGAAAATATTTTATGTCCAAACAAACAGAGCATATATTAAATTTGAGTAATTTTAATAGTACATTAAGTGTCCATAATATGAGGTAGCTTTTAAAATCACTATTTGATCAATCACATGTCCAATGGTGATTTTAAATGTTACCTCATTTTTTTATGGACACTTGATGAACACTTAATATACATGTATGATTACTCATTAAATTTAGATAACGAAACTACCTTTAAGTTCTAAAACCAAATACACTTTACAGTAACTTTCTTTATTTTTCTATCTACCATTAATATTTAATGATCTGTTAATTGTATATAATTATTTTAGAGTTATCTTCTTCTTTTCTTTTATAGCAGTATTTATTACCTTCTTTAATTTACTTTCTAGAACGATAAAGTTATTTTAAAATTATTTCTTAAATTTACTATTTGTACTATATTTCTTGTTATTTTTACTTTACATTTAAAAATATATTCTATATTTTCTAATATTTTTCATACTATAATAAAATCAGTTAATATAATTACATAATTGTAGATGGAATGGACAAATTGGAGACCACACAATAATGAAAGTCGTTGATCAGGAAGCTTCGTCGTTAAAAAGCATGGGGATATAGAACCAGAATGTTTTGCAACGAGATGATATATAATGGTGAAAAGATCGAAAATTTCAGTTAAATTATTCGTAATGGTAAGCATAGAAGAAAAATCAACTGGATATTGCTGCAAGTTGATTGCTGTCTTCCGTTTTCTCCTTGTACATACTCTTGTTGTGTTCCTGTCACGTGGATTGCTATGCTAGAGATATTTTGGGTTGGGCAAAAAAACTTTTTTTAGTTTTTAAAAATGATTTACATTTTTAAATTTTGTAAATTATTTTTCGAGTTTGAATTTCTCATTCTCAAACCACCGGATCACCTCTAAGCTAGTACCAAAATATTGCCGGACTACCACCAAGCTAGCATCGGGTGAACCCGAACCACTACCGAGCTAATAGCTACCAGACCAACACTAAGCCAGTGCCAGGCCATCGCCAGAACACAATCGAGTTACCACCAGACCACCAACAAGCTTCCACCACACTACTGTAGGAACTCAAATTATTACGTTAATTTTTTAATTATTTTTATATTAATATTTTAATGTTTTGAATAAAAATTGAGTTTTATAGGTTAATATGATTGAATGAAAATATAAAAAATATTTCTGATTTTTCGTAGGCTACAAATACTAAAAAATATTTGGGTTAAACACCTTTTTATTCCTTGAGCTTTGGAAACTTTATTTTTTAGTTCCTGAGTTTCAATTTGCATCATAGATAATACCTCAGTTTTGAGAAATGACCGAATAGGTACCTCGGTTAACTTCACTGTCAAAAAACTAACAGACCGCCACATGTCTACCTCAGAGGTTGACACGTGACACTATATAAAAAAATTAAAAATTAAAAATCTTTAAAAATGAATTAAAAAAAATAATATTAAAAAAAAATTTGGAAAAAAAAAAAAAAAAAAAAAAACAAGGGGTGGCTGCCACCCCCCTTGGCAACCAAGGGGGTAGCTGGCCGGTCTGGGGTGGCCGAACCACCCCATGGGAGGTGGTTCGACCACCCCTTGACAAATAATAAAAAAAAAAAAATCAAAATCGTTTTCATATAATTATTTTTTAATTTATTTTTTAAGATTTTTAATTTTTAATTTTTTTATACAGTGCCACATGTAGTTTTTGGACGGAGAAGTTAACCGAGGTACTTATTCGGTCATTTTTCAAAACTGAAGTATCATCTGTGATGCAAATTAAAATTCAGGGACTAAAAAATAAAGTTTTCAAAACTCAAAAACTAGAGGAATACTTAACCTAAAATATTTTTAATAAAAAAATATTTTTAAAAAATATTTTCTGACAAAAAAACGTTTTATGTCCAAACAAACGGAAAATAGTTAAAAAGCAAGAACATCATTTTTGGACCAGGAAATCGTGAGGGGTATATAGAACCAAGCAACGAGATGATAAGAATCTTCCGTATGCTTGAAATGATAGAAAATTTCAATTAAATTAGTTTCCAATACCCGCTGTATGCTTTATTCGTAATGGTAAGCCAAACAAGAAAAATCAACTGCATATTGCCTGCAAGTAATTGCTTGCTGTCTTCCATCTTCTTCTTGTACATACTCTTGTTGTGTTCCTGTCCAAAGAGAACACAAGGTGTGGGTTGCAAAGATAGTTTAAAGCATGGAGAGCGGATTACTTCAAAGCATGGAGAAACGCTTGTCTCCTGTGGAGGAAGGTTTGAACTGGGATTCTTCGACGCTACGGGAAGCGCTAGTCTCAAAAGGTATGTCGGGATATGGTACAAATGGGATCAACAAACAGTTGTATGGGTTGCCAACAGAGACAACCCAGTACTTAACGGTTCCACCGAAGTTTCTTTTGGAATTGCAGAAGATGGCAAGATTAAGGTATGGGATAGTAATACTAGAAAAGTTTATTGGAAAGGTGTTGAGAATTATCGGTCTACAAATCGAAATTTGACGCTCATGGATTCTGGAAACCTGGTCCTAAGGGATGAACAGTATGCGATGACTCTGTGGGAGAGCTTCCAAAATCCAACTGATACATTTCTTCCAGGTATGAAGATGGATGAAGAGCTGACGTTGACTTCATGGATAGGTGATGGCGACCCAGGAACTGGGAACTTCATGTTTAAGCAAGATCATGAAGGAGAGGACCGCTACGTTATCTCGAAAAAGACAGGCGATTATTGGAGAAGTTGGATGTCAGGCAACTTCTTGAGCTCAGATGAAATGCCCAATTTCCCGGATGCCATAGCCAAGTTATTATCATATGACAGCAACTGCTTGACGCGTACCGGGTATACCAGATGTTCGTGGGTTTTTAGTAACACAAGGTTAGTGATGAATTATAACGGGGAATTACAGTATCTGAACTGGGATGTGGACAAGCGAAATTGGTCTTTGATATGGAGGGAGCCGGAAGACGAATGTAGCATTTACAATGCTTGTGGGAAATTCGGCAGCTGCAATATTAACAATAGGTTGGTATGCAAATGTTTGCCCGGCTTCCAGCCTAGTTACCCGGAGCATTGGGATTCTGGAGATTTTTTGGGTGGGTGTACCAGAAATTCGAAATCATCCGACAAGAGCGACATGTTCTTGAGCTTAAAAATGATGAAAGTGGGCAAGCCAGACTCTAATTTCAAAGTAAACAATGAAACAGAATGCAGAAAAGACTACTGCCTTGAAAATATCGAGTGCCAGGCTTATTCATATGATACTACTGGGACCGACATCTGTTGGATTTGGACATCAGATCTAAATAATCTTCAAGAAGAGTATACAAGCGGTGGTCATAACCTTTTTGTTCGTGTGCCCAAGTCTGTTATAGGTACTCTTTTTACACGTTAATTCAGTAGCTGAATTGCATCCATAGATACTGATCTGGCTAATTTAGTAAAGTAATTTTATTTTATTTTATTTTATTTTTGTTGGGGGGGGAATTAAAAAATCACAATTGATCGATGTTAAAAACGAAGTGAGAAACCACCTCTGCCGATGTGGATTTTTAAATTCATAGCGCTAATCTTTGTTTTTATCCTCTAAATCCATAGTTCTGTTTAATTTTGTTAGACAATTTGAAGAAATAACCTTGTCTGCATGTACAGGATCACTTGTTACCCTTGGGCTGTCAGGTATTTACAGAAGTACTTGACTTGTCAAGCCGCTTGTTAGCTTCATAATACCGTGTTAAAACAATTTTCAAAACTAGTGTGTGTATATTTATAAAGGTGTGATATGGTCTTTTGTCACACAATTTTTGACATGGACAAGGTGGTTAATTCCCTAGCTAGCTTTGGGTTTTTTTTTTTTTTTTTTTTTTTTTTTTTTAATCTAAAAAAAAAAATGTAAAAATAAAAATTGTCACGGGGACAAAGGTGATTAGAAGTTGTTTCTTAGAGTAACAATGTATCATATTTCCATATATATAGTTTGTGGTTTGAAAATGTTTTAAACGTAAAATTTTAAATAGCCTTCAAAGAAGAGTCCTACGCAGAAAAAAGGAAAGTCAAGATAACATTTATAAGGCACAAATCATACTAAGCAATTGCTTTAAAAGCAAGCAATGCTTAAGTGTATTAGCTTGTGTTTCTGCTTTAGCTAGTATGGTACGGATGCCACTCATGATCTGAATTAGGATTTATGAGCTTCTTTATACCCTGAAGAAACAAATTAATAATTTTTAAAGAAAGTGACTGGGTAACGCACCTTAAGATCAAATTTTAATTTCTATTTCTGATTTTAAATACAACAAGGACCAAAGCTCATCATTTAGTGTTTAATTACTATTCCAAATTTTATTCCTTTTGCAGAATCTACGGTTAGGAATTGTGAGCCTTGTGGCACAAACCCGATCCCCTATCCGCTGAGCACCAGTCCAAATTGCGGCGACCCCATGTACTTCAGTTTCTCCTGCAACACCTCCTCAGGCCAGGTTAGCTTCAAGGCACCAAGTGGCACTTACCGTGTTGCTACTATCAATCCAAGTACACGAAAATTTGTCATCCAAGTCAAACATGCAGAAAATCTTAATGCTAGAAATTCAGGAGGAAATCTGCAGCTCAATCAGTCATTGCCATTTAATGCGACCACGAACTTCAATTTTTTTAGCAACTTTCGTTCTGAAGTTGAAGCTGAAGTAGAGATTAGTTGGATACCCCCGCAGGAGCCAAACTGTACTTTATCAAAAGACTGCAAGGACTGGCCAAATTCAACTTGCAAAATAACAAGAGATGGAAAGAGGAGGTGCCTTTGCAACCAAAACTTCCGATGGAATGGCTCCACTTTAAATTGCACCGAAGGTTAGAATGCTAATCATACATATCAACTTATACTAACACATGGAATTTTAATTGAAATCGGGAGGTGAGTTTTTGGAGTTAGGGTTTGAACTCATGATGTCTGACATATCATGTTAAATTACTACTTATCTCAAACGCTTAAATTAATAAGAAAGTACGAATTTAATCATTTAATCTATATTCTGACATGCACCTCTTATTGAAAAAAGAACCAGACCGGTGCGAATGGTATTGCTAAGAAGGATTCTGTGCTAGCTAGTGAAAGTATTTTCCTGTTTCTATCAACTTTGATATCCCACACCGTGCTCCAATGCGCTTCGATCGCCAGTACTGTCAGGAAAATTTTTCCCTTATCAACTAATTAAGCACATATCACCCCTAATTTTACGTTGAAATTTGTAGGTGTTTCCTATATTTTCAAAATCATCTTTACCAATGTGTCATGATCACATTGCCCTAAACATATATATATATATATATATTGAATTTTATTTATATTATCATTTTGATTTTCCCATTGGAGCTTGTTCACTTTGATCATAAACATAACGGGTGTCCGGCCTGTTTCTTTGTTGTAGAAGGTAATCCTCCTGGGTTGTTAGAAGAGCCTTCAAAAAGAAAGAAGCGGTTGCCTCTTAGCATTTTGGTACCTCTTATAAGCGTGTTTGCTCTCACATGTACCATTACTTGTGTATATGTATGGAGGAGAAAGATGGCTGAGGAAGAAGGTAATGGCCTGGCTTTTCATAATGCACACCATGCACAATCTCAGGGTTTTGTCTCCTGGAACTAAAATAAACCTATTTATCCTTTCACGTCATTATCATGTAACTAATATATATATATATGGTTGTCTTATGAACTCAGAAATTAGAAGAAATACTGATAGAACAAATCGAGCACTTCGTGCGTTAGACAATGAAAAACACGTCAAAGACTTGATAGACTCTGGTCAATTCAGAGAAGAAGATGAGAAAGACATAGATGTGCCCTATTTTGATTTGGAAAGCATTCTAGCAGCTACAGATAGCTTCTCAGATGCGACCAAGCTCGGAGAGGGGGGCTATGGGCCTGTTTACAAGGTGATTTCAACTATTTTAATTGGTGTTTAATCTTCATCTAAACTAGTTTTTGCCTAGTGGTAATATGGGGAGTATGGTGTCTCAGGGCACATTTCCAGGAGGTCAAGAAATTGCGGTAAAAAGGCTTTCAAATGTCTCAGGACAAGGCTTACAAGAATTTAAAAATGAGGTGGTGTTGATTGGAAAACTTCAACATAGAAATCTTGTCAGACTTCAGGGATATTGCGTAAAAGGATACGAAAAGATTTTACTCTATGAGTACATGCCCAACAAAAGCTTAGACTTATTTATATTTGGTTGTTCTCTAAATTCATTTCCTAATCTCTTGCAATGCCTGAAATATACCTTGTTTGAGTAAAGTTGATTTATTATTGTTGCTAAAATTGTTCTCTTGAATGATAAATTGAAAACTTGCAAGATCAAAAGATACGCATGTCTTTGGACTGGGAGATGCGCTTCAAAATCATTTTCGGAATAGCTCGTGGGCTTGTTTATCTTCATCATGACTCCAGATTGAGGATCATCCATAGAGATTTGAAAACCAGCAACATTCTTTTAGATGAGGAGATGGATCCCAAAATATCTGACTTTGGCTTGGCAAGGATGATTGAAGGCAAAGAAATCGGGGCAAACACAACCAGACTAGCTGGAACTTAGTAAGTTAATTGTAGATTGTGTATCTGTGAAAGCTAATTCAATCCTAACTCTATTTAGACACAAAAATGTACAACTTCCTAACTTATCCACCGATAAACATTATATTGCAGTGGCTATATGTCTCCGGAGTATGCATTAGATGGACTTTTCTCAGTCAAATCCGATGTTTTTAGCTTTGGTGTAGTTCTACTTGAGATTATAAGTGGAAAAAAGAATTATCTGTCGGAACTAGACATAAGCCTTATAGGTTATGTAAGTATGTTCAAGATTTTGTAGTCATGAATTTCTTTGGTCATTCACTACTACTTAAAAATTTTGATTTTTGAAATTGTCTCAGGCATGGATGTTGTGGGTAAAAAACAAGGTGTTGGATTTAATGGACCAGACTCTATGTGAAGTTTGCAATGCAGATCAGTTCGTGAAGTGCGTAAATATTGGACTCTTATGCGTACAAGAAGACCCAAATGACCGCCCCACCATGTCAACTGTTGTTACTATGCTTGACAGTGAAACTGTAACAGTTCCGACTCCGAAAGGGCCAGTTTTTGTTCAAAGAAAAGGCCTTTCCAGCACAGCTAGTTCTTCTACTAGACCGGACACATATACGGCATCAACTAGCAGTTTAGGAGGAACATGGTAATGCATGATATCAACGCAAGTTCTCGTGAGTGTGTCCTTTACTAGACTTAGCTTGCAAAGGTTCTCGTGGACAAAACATTGGTTTCTATAAATCAGAAGATTGTATTAGCCCTTCACCCAAATGAAACTTTTCTCTGATCCCCATATCTATTCCTTTACTTGAAACTTCTCCATGGTAACTGTATTTGGTGATGATTGTAATTTCTTTTACTATTCGATCTGTTTCAGTCATTGTAAAGCAACCTATATATAAGATAGCTCATAACCTGCAACCATTTTGGTTAGTCTTCTTTTTCTAGTTGAAGTTTGAATATTATCTCTTATGATTTAAGCATTATATTTTTCTTTTCTTTATTTCTTCTCTCTTTCTCTTTTTTTTTTTCCCCTTTTTTTTGGGGTGGGAGGGGGGGAATGGGAAGTAGGCTGAGGATTTGAGTAGTAGGATTGAGTAGTGTGAGTATGTTTGGTAAGTGAGTGTGAGTTGAATTTTTTTAGGGTAGTAGTAAGAAATGATAGATGTGATATAAAGTAAGAAGAATTGGTATTGAAAAGTGAAAAAGTAAAAAGAATTTGTATGGAAAAATGAAAAAAAAAAAAAAAAAAATTGTATTGTAATGATTTTTTTTATTTAAATAATAGTAAAAAATTATTAATGTGATATAAAATTAAAAAGTTTTGAAGTTGATTATTTTTAAAAAAAAGTAAAAATATACTGGAAGATAGTCATGAGTGTTAAATAGTAGTAAAAAAAAATTATATTGTAGTAAATTTTTTTATTTATTTAAATAGTAGTAAAAAATTATTGATGTGATATAAAATTAGATAGTTTTGAAGTTGATTTTTTTTGGAAAAAGTGAAAATATACTGGGAGAATTTTCCATCACTTACCAAACAAGCCCAGGTCAAGCGGAGTTGAGCCTGAGTTGGCTGCCTAGGTTTTCGACTAAATCAAGTTCATCAATCCTCAATTAAATCTCGAAGCATGTATTTACACTTCAACTCATCACTATTATTCCGGTGTAACATTACAATTGCAATCAATAGTTGCTTGTTTGATTCTTTTGCTCGAGTATCATGTTTAGTTGGCAAGAACTGGCGAAGACTCTACCCTATTATTAGACACTCGACATAAGGAAGGGTGGGCAACTAATTTCAGGTATCTTCACATAACTATCAATTTTATGATTACCTTACCTCTCTCTTTTAGAGAAAGAGTAAAAGCTTTTTCCTGCTGACTCTCCTGACATGTCTCTGATTATCCTTGCTCCTTGTAGACATCCGCTATCAGAATTAGATCGTGTGATCAACTACATCATCAATTCATTGGTGTTGTTGGTATATAAATACCAATAAATTATATATCGACGGGTTAAAGTATAAGCTGCCGATAATTATGCCATGTATATAAATAAACACCGACATATTATTGGTGTTTAAAAAAAACTCTGATAATTAATTAAACATTTATGGGGGTTTTGTGCATACACAAAATCAGTAAACACTCGCTTTTTTAGTAATTGTACAAAGACTCTTATCCAAGTGGGAAAAGAATTGAAGTAAACATCGGCTAAAGCTAATGAAAACCAATCCAAGTGAAAAATCAAAGATATATGATATGTTCACAATTTCTATACAAGTCTTATACAACTAATCTAATAACATTTTTAAAAAAAAAAAAAAACACTTGTAAGAATTGTACAAAAATTATATAGAAGACGTAAACGTAGTATATCTCAAAATCAAAAGCAAGAAGTAACTGGGCCCCACGTAGAAGTCAAGTGTGGATACAAAGTAGCAGATATATCAATAATTCAAATGGGAATCTTATTGCGGGCCTTAGTTTGAGAATGTGTTTCGGACGGGCAAGTTGGCAAGGTGTTACACTTGAGAGGATAAGGAGTACTAGCGCATTAGGTAGTTTATAAAGATAGTAATGAGTGTTAAGTTTTATATTGCTTAATTATTAAATAAGACTGGGCTTTATAAAGAATTGTAGAGAAGCTCTAAATTAAACAGTCATTTGAGAGTGATAGTACATATGTAGTTAGTGCTTCTCTTTGGGTCTTTACACAACTAAGCACGATCCTTCTTCCTTAGATTGCCTATGATAACAGAAATAATGGAAATAAGAGTGATAAGGTGATTCCAAGTACCCTGGTCCTGGACTTCCCAAACAAACTAGAATAGTTTGGAGATAATAATTCCTCAAGTTACACGGCTATATAGGCTTACAACACTACGAGATAGAGATGTACTGTTGCTTACCTATTCTACTAATCTAATACTAGTACTGATAGGGATTAAGTTACACGGCTATATAGTTTTGCTTGTTTCTTTCAGGATTTAGATGTAGCCGTAAGGTTGCTGCAGGCTGTAAAGTAAAATACATCAATCTTTACAATTCTAGGAATTTTGATCAATTGGAAACTAGGAAAATCTTCATCAGTTGCAACTAATAAAATTTAAAAAAATGTTTGGTTACATTTTCTTATACGTCTTTTGCTATTTTCGTACAAAAAATATGTAAATCAAATATAATCTACACTTAAATCTATAGGCTCACAGGTAAATTCCACATATTCATTGATAAATTTGAGAAAAAAAAAATTGTGAAAGACAATAACGCCAAAAACATCTCCATATGCCATATCGGCCTTGTTTGGCAAGTACTTGAACATGACATAGTAGTGCTAGTGTCAGGAAAGGTATTTTTTTTTATTTTATATTTACATTTTTCAATAATAATCAACATCAAATCATAGTAACTTTTTTTATTTTTTATATCACATCCATAATTTTTTTTTACTATTCAAATAAAAAAAAATACACTACAATACAAAACTTTTTACTAATTTCAAAATTAACAATCCACTATTTATGCAAATACTTGCCAAACAAGGCCGATCATTCCTACAAACATTCAAACTGTATACATGCAGTGATTTTTCTGATAGATTGTCTGTCTTGGACCGTTCACCGTTCTTACATTATTAGTGCAGAAGAGGGTTAGAGCCTTAGAGGTCATTTCAGCAAGACCCGTCAATATTTTTCTTGTTTTTGGGAATCTTACATTATCTTTCTCAAAAGAGAGGAAAAGGTAAAGTGAAATTTCCAATGCTAGGGGAATGCAAAGCCATTGGGGCCATGTGTCTCATTCTGTGTGTCTACAGTTAAATACATATTGTGCATAACTGTTGTGTAAGAATTACTGCTCAAGATGAAATGGACATGTTTTTTCTACCAATTAAGGAATAGCAAGAATAATAGTATTTTATTTATATTTTAATAAGAAGTTGTATTTCATTGTCAATTAGTAGAATAAATAAGGCAATAAGGAGTATTTCACTCCATTGTTGTGGGGGACTGGTAGGAAAAGATTTTATTTTATTCTCCTAGATTAGGTAATATTGGTATTACGAATTCTATGGAGATTGACTTACATTTGAATTGTAAATCTATTTAAACCCTTGTTTGTAGTGAATCAAAGCATGCAAAATTAATTATCAAACCTAGCGTTTGGAGGCCTAAAAATCTCTCATTTCCTACCGCTATTTCATTCAATTATCAAAATAGGTTAAAATAAAAAGCAAAATACGACTTCTCTTCTGTTTGAAGGGCATATGACTCAATCGGTTACGAATTCTACATCTACCCACCTCCCTTTGTTTTTTCTCTTGGCTAAGAAGATAAATCCGAAGACCTTGACCTGGTCATAAATTTACCTTAGATATATATGCATTACAAACGACCACTATAGGAGAATTTTATATCAGTGTCCTTTCAACTATAAGAATAATATTTGGGTAGTACAGGTTTTTCTATAACTTTTTACAAATTGAGTTGAGTTCACATAGGTAGAATAATATTTGAGACATTGACAAATATTTATTTATTTTTATTTTTTGTAAGTAGTAGAAAATTGTTTTTGAATCAGTCATTATTGTAACAAAAAGAACCTAGCCTTTTGCTTTTATTCCTTCCCCCCCCCCCCCCCAAAAAAAAAAAAAAAGAAGAAAGAAAAAGACCTAAGAAAACCTCTACTTCAAAGTTGTTTCAATAGGACGAGAGATATGCAATGGAAAAGATCTAGAATTTTTCAATATGTATATAGGGATAATTACACTTAACCCCCATGATTTATCTACGGTGTGGCGATTTACCCTCCAATGTATCAAAATTGGTACATGATCCCCCCGAACTTGCCAACGTGTGGCAAAATCAACCTTTTGTCCAATCGACAGTTCGTTTGAACGGAAAATCGGTCACGTGCAAGTCACGTGACTGTTTAAGACAGAGACCCTCCCCAAGTCACGTGACTTGCACGTGACCGATTTTCCGTCCAAACGAACGGTCGATTGGACGGAAGGTTGATTTTGCCACACGTTGGCAAGTTCGGGGGGGTTATGTACCAATTTTGGTACATTGGGGGGTAAATCGCCACACCGTGGATAAATCAGGGGGGTTAAGTGTAATTATCCTATGTATATAATACTGTCAGAGTTTTGAGCCCGTGAGAGTAATTTGGAAAGTTTTTTGGTGTGGAATTAACTAATACGTTGTCCCCAAGGGGTAGCTCATTTAGCTGGAGACTACGCCTTATGAAGTGGAGGTCACTAGTTCGAATCCCCCATTCCCTCCTCTTATGTGGACATGTAAAAAAAAAAAAAAAAAAAAACTAATACGTTATTGGGATACTATTTTGGGTTAAATACCTTTTTGTCCATGTGGTTTAACAACTTTATTAGCATTGCAAGACTATTTTAGTAAACAAACAACATTTATAATGACAGCATGATTGTAGCCTAGATTTGAATATACAACAGTTACAAATGAATTTGAGTATGCAATGATTACAAATAATTGACAGCATAATGCAGCGTGATTGTAGGCTAGATATCTTGGCTTTGATTTGTGACCCCCCCCCCCCCCCCCCCCCCCCCCAAAGATTGGGCTTTCGGCAAGACCAATCTTGTGACGCAAGATTTATGTGAGTTGCTTTGAGGGCTTGGTCAATAAATCTACAAGTTGATCTTGAGTGTGAACATGTCGAACATGGAGATTCCCACGTTGAACTAGGTCTCGTACAAAATAAAGATTAATTTGAATATGTTAAATGCTGGAATGTTGAACAGGATTAAAACTGAGATGAGTGGCTCCAATATTATCACACAAGAGTAGAGGTGGGGCCTTGAGTGGAAAACCAAGCTCATTGAAAAGGGCATGAAGCCACATGGTCTCGGATGCTGCATTTGCAAGGGTCCCGATATTTAGCTTCAGTAGAAGATCAGGCAATTGCGCCATTTTGAAGAAGACATAATCTTTGGGGAAGAATCAAAGGCTACTCAAGAAGGAGGTCTTCTCTAATTCTTCTTTTCCTTTATTATTTTCTTATAAGGATTATTTTCATCTAAATTATGTGTAACTAATACTTTAGTTCGGGTTGGATTAAAGCCCTAATCATGTCATTTTAATGCTGAAACTAAAGAACCCACAAGTGCGCTCGATCCCTCGGCTCATTGAGCTTGATCACAACATCGGTTATTTGTTTTAAAATTAAAAAATAAATAAAACAAAGGGGAGTTGCCCACCGGCAGCCATCCCTTTAGGGGTGGCCAGGGGTGGCCCAATCACCCCCTTTGTATTTCTTTTTTAATTTTTTTAATTTATTTATTTCTATTTTTATTAGATTTTATTTTTTTTATTGTAATGGACACGTGTCGGCTTCCTATTGGGTGTGACGTGGTTGACTAATGATATTTGTTAACTTTTGGATGTAAAATGTGTTCAGTGACTGATTTATAATTATTGTTTGCCACGAGGACCTCCTATGAACTTTTTGAACCATAGGGAGTGAAAAATAATTATGGATAAGCCAAAGGACCAACGGTGCAATTATCCCATATTTTTATCTATTCTCACCCATCTCAATTATTTAGGAAAATCTTATTAAACATAATTTACCAATCCTCGTGGGAATGATCTCGTATTTACCTGCTATACTATTATTTTGATCTTGTGCACTTATGAGTAAAACATACAAGTATTTACCTATTTATTTAGGGGACAAAAATTTCATACAAACCGGTTTGTAGGAAATTTCCTACAACCCACATATAAAATTGACATGTGTCTATTGGCGAGCCGAGATCGAGCACAAAAATGGGGCTCGTCATGAGCTCGAGCCAAGCAAAAGAAAGATTCGAGCCGAGCTCGAACAGGGGATGCCCATTCAAGATCAGTTCGGTTACACCCCTAGCTGTATTAGTACGTCCTTCACCCAAATGAAACTTTTCTCTCAATACCTATTCCTTTCCTTGGAACTTCTCTGTGGTAGCTGTATTTGGTGATTGTAATTTCTTTTGCTTTTCTGTATCAGTCATTGTGAAGTAACCTATATGTAAGATAGATCATCATATTTGAGAAAAGGAATCTATTTTAGCATTAAGCTGCCAATGAAAAAAGGTACTGGGATAGTTGACCAGGTTGGATTTAGTTTTTTTTTTCGTAGTTAGGTTGGGTTAAGTTGAAACGTGAGGATATAAATAATGATAACAAATTATTATTTCGGTTCAGTGTGCCGGCTGTCAAACTTTCAAGTTTCAATGAACAAGGATTTTGCCAAGAAGTTTCTTGGCAACGCGGCATCGAAGCAGTGGCACGAGGATGTTTCTTGGCCTTCTTTTTATGATCCAACGCGGAATCAAAGCTGTGGCCCGGCCGGTAGTTCTGCAACTCTGGCAATTTTTTCTACTAGTCTTTTGCATACGTACATCGGGATTTTGCCAAGAAGTTTCTTGGCAACGCAGCATCGGAGCAGTGGCACAAAGATGTTTCTTGGCCTTCTTTGTATGATCCAACGCGGAATCAGAGCTGTGGTACGGTATATAGTTATGCAACTCTCGCAATTTTTTCTACTAGTCTTGCACACATACATAGAGTATAACTTCTTCCATGGCGGCCTCCCCCGGAGCCTCTTCCTCTTCCCTTTCGTCTTCTATTCATCAGTGTGCTTACGATGTATTTTTGAGTTTTAGAGGGCAAGATACTCGCAGAGCTTTTACTGCCCATCTATATGCAGCTTTGCGTCGAAATGATATCAACACCTTCATGGATCACAAGCTTAGAAGCGGAGAGGAAATTTCACCAGCACTTCTCAAAGCCATTGAAGAGTCAGCAATTTCGATCATTGTACTCTCTAAAAATTACGCATCATCTCCTTGGTGCTTGGACGAGCTGATGAAGATCCTCGAGTGTAGAGAAACAAGAGGGCAACAGGTTCTACCCTTATTCTATCACGTACATCCGTCGGAAGTACGGAATCAAACTAACAATGTTGGAGAAGCATTTGCTAAACTTGAAGAAAGGTTTAAGCATGATCAAATGAAGTTGCAAAGGTGGAAGACAGCTCTATCACAAGTGGCCAATTTGTCCGGGAGGCTTTTGGGGAACAAGTATTTCTAACTCTTTTTATCTTATCAGAAAGAATTCTAAATTCATTAAAGATTTCATTTGCATTAAGATTATATTTTGAAAATTAATCATTTTTAACGCAACGTATTCTTACAAATTTTGTATTGGTAGGAATGAACCTGAATTTATTCATGAAATCATTCAATGGGTCAATTCAATATTGATAAAAGATAGATACTTTCAAGTTGCTCAGGATCCAGAATCTCGTCAGCAATATGTGAAACCACTTTTAGATATAGAGAAGAATGTTGATCGTACATGTGTGGTAGGCATCTTTGAAATTGGTGGAATTGATACGACAACTATTGCCAAAACCTTCTACAACTCGATTGCATCTCTAATTGAAGGTAGTTGTTCTCTTGAAAATATTAGAGAAACTTCCGACCAAAAGGGTTTGATCCATTTGCAAAACTCTCTAATGTTCCAATTCGATGGCTTTTCATAATGCACACTGTGCACAATATGAGATTTTGTCCATTTGAATTAAAATAAAACTATTTATCCTTTCATGTCATTATCATGTAACTAATATATATGTTTGTCTTTTGAACTCAGAAAACAAGATAAGTGACATAAGAAATCAACCACTTCGTGCATTAAACAGTGAAAAAAAAGTCAAAGACTTTATAGACTCGGGTGAGTTCTTGAAAACATTAGAGAAACTTTTTGCCAAAAGGGTTTAATCCATTTGTAAAATTCTCAATTGTTCTAATTCTGCAGCATTTCATAATGCACTCCGTGCAGAATATGAGGTTTTGTCCCTTTGAATTAAATTTGTCCTTTCATATCATTATTATGTAACTAATATATATATATATATATATATATATATATATGGTTGTCTTTTTGAACCCCAGAAAACAAAAGAAGTGATAGAAGAAATCGAGCAGTACTTCGTGCATTAGGCAGTAAAAAACTTGTCAAAGCAATTGACCATTGCTTTTTATTCATCAAAAAAATAGGAAAGCCTGTCAAAGACTTGATAGGCTTGGGTGTGTCAAGAGAAGAAAATGTGGAAGGCATAGATGCACCATTTGTTGATTGGGAATGCATTCGAGCAGCTACAAATAACTTCTCAAATGAAAAGAAGCTTGGACAAGGAGGGTTTGGATGTGTTTTCAAGGTGATTTCAATAGCATTAATTGGTATTTAATCTTCATGTAAACTAGTTTCTAGTTGGTAGTAACATCTTGACTATGGTAACTTTGATCCCAGGGCACATTTCCAGGAGGTGAAGAGATTGCTGTAAAGAGGCTTTCAATGATCTCACAAGAAGGCATAAAAGCATTTAGAAAAGAGGTGTTGGTGATGGCAAAACTTCAACACATGAATATTGTTGGGTTTCGAGGATATTGCATGAAAGGAAAAGAAATGATTGTACTCTGTGAGTACATGCAAAACAGAAGCTTAGACTCATTTATATTTGGTTGGTTTCTAAACCAAATTCCTAATATCTTGCATGCTTGATAAATTGTATCTTGTTTAAGTAAAAGCTGATTTGTTATTGCTACTAAAACTGTTCTCTTGAATGGCAATGAAAATCATACAAGGTCCAAAGCTAAGCATGTGTTTGAACTGGAAAATGCGCGTCAACATCATTTTAGGAATAGCTCATGGGCTTCTTTATCTTCACTGTGACTCCGAATGGAGGATTGTTCATAGAGATCTGAAACTCAGCAACATCCTTTTAGATGAGCAGATGAACCCCAAAATATGTGACTTTGGCATAGCAAGGATTGTTGGATGCAAAGACACCGGGACAAACACAAGTTACACAACCAGAGTAGTTAAAACTTTGTAAGCACATTTTTCAATCCTCAACTTTGTTTACACAGAATATACAAGTGCCTACCTTATCCACTGATGAATGTTGGCATGCAGTGACTATATGTCTTTGGAAACCGAGGAAACCACAATAGCTGGAACTTTGTAAGCACAATTTTCAGTCCTCTAACTCTATTTACACAAAATATACAAGTGCCTGCATTATTTACTAATGAATTTTGGCATGTAGTGGCTATATTTCTCCGGAGTCAGTATTACATGGACTTTTTTCAACCAAATCCGATATTTATAGCTTTGGTATAGTTCTACTTGAGATTATAAGTGGAAGAAGGATTTTAGAACTAACCAAGTCAGAACTACCTACGTACCTTACGGAATATGTAAGTGTGTTTAATTTTCCATAATGACTATATTGTTTTGGTTATTTTATGCTTCATTTCAATTCTGAGTTTAAAATTTTCTCAGGCGTGGAGATTGTGGGGAGAAAACAAGGTGGTGGATTTAATGGACCCAACACTACATGAAGTTTGCAATGCAGATCAGTTTGTGAAGTGTGTACATATTGGACTCTTATGCGTACAAATAGACCCAAATGATCGTCCCACCATATCAAATGTTGTTACCATGCTTGAAAGTGAAACTGGAATGCTTCCAACTCCAAAACAGCCCACATTTGACGTTTCAGGCCTTTCTAGCACAGTTAGTTCTAATAGTTTTGAATTAACTAATAGTTTTGAGTTTGAAGGAAGATAATGGTTGATACCAATGCAAAGATTCTAGTGGACCAAACATTTGATATCAATTATGGTACTCGATCGTAGATATATATGGTGCTTACCTGAAAAATCTCTCATGTAGTATTTTAGAACATTGGGATTACCATTCCTTTGCGTAGACGTTACCATGGGAATCATGCGCTTAAGAATGTTTAGTCATTTTTTAGACTTTCAAAAACTATTTATCAAAATTTCAAAACCACATAGACGAATTTAACATTTATCCTTAAATATCATGTTAACATCATTCATAATGGGCTCTCTACATTTGGCTTTACTTTAAAATTTGACAAAAACAAAACATCATATAACAGGTTCTTTAGCCAATGTTATATTTGACATTGATCAAAATTCTTCTTTAAATGTAAAGAGCTCAAAAGGCAAAAGTTAAACCTTTTTAATATTTTTTTGATATTATTTCCTCCCTATGCATGGCTAGGGTTTGAATTAAAGTTGTAGTTGGGCAGAGGAATTAAATTCTGATAATTAGTATTACTAATAAAAAATAATATTTAGTTAAAGTAGATAAATATTTAAAGAGTTTGATATTTAGTGGACTAGAAAAGTGGTTAACTTAGTAATTTTTTAGAGTTAAATTTAGAGAAAGTTCAATTGTGAATGCTATTATAAGATTTAGCCATAAAATGGTATACCCAAAACTCACAATCCAATTCGTGAACCCGAATTGCCCCCATAGTATATTCCAAACAAAAGGATGCATTTATGGCAAATCTAGAGTTGGACATGAATCTATTAACAAAAAAAAAAAAAAATTGGACATGATTCTCAAGGTGCGTCCCACTTAGAATCGATGGTCGCTTTTTAAAAAGAAAAAGAAAATTATAATCCTCGCAATGATGTCGATTTTTTTATTATTTTTCTAGGTACATAATCATGTCTATTTTTTTACTTTTTATTATTTTTCTAGGCATATAATCATGCCGATGTTTTTATTATTTTTCTAGGCACATAATCGTGTACTTGATTATTCTAATTTCTCACAACGAGAACGAGAAAAGTAAAGCTACCAAGACTACTGCAGAGGGAAATGGACGAATTGCAGACCAAAATAATGAAAATTGATGATCAGGAAAGCTTCTTGGTTAAAAAGCATGCAAGAACATCGTGGCATTTTTGTATCAGGAAATTGTGAGGGCAACGAGATGATAAGCAGCCTCAGTATGGTTGAAATGATAGAAAATTTCAATTAAATTATTCGTAATGGTAAGCCATAGAAGAAAAATCAACTGTATATTGTCTTCAAGTTGCTTGCTGTCTTCTATCTTTTCCTTGTACATACTCTTGTTGTGTTCCTGTTGTGTGGATTGCTATGCTAGAGATGCTTTGAAGCAGGGCGACAGGATTATTGACGATGGAGAAACAACCCTTGTCTCCAGTACCTTTGAACTGGGATTCTTTATCTCTAGCCACAAACGGTTTGTTGGGATATGTACAAACAGGATCAATAAACAGTTTTAATTTATTTTTTTTTTCGGAGAAAGATCAACAAACAGTTTTATGGGTTGCCAACAGAGACAACCTAGTACTACTGGACACCTTTATTGGAATACAAGTATTGAGATTTCTTCGTCTGCAAATCGAACTGTGAAGCTCATGGATTTTGGAAACCTGGTCTTAAGCGATGATGGTGATGATCAGCTGGCGCCGAGTCTGTGGAAGAGCTTCCGAAATCCAACTGATACATTTCTTCCAGGTATGGATATGAATAAAAGCCTGACGTTGACTTCATGGACAAGTGATGTTGACCCGGGAAGTGGGGAGTTCACGTTTAAGCAATACAAAGACGAATCAGGTGGCCACTACGTAATCTCAAAAAGGCCAGGACTACATGATTATTGAAGAACTTGGATGACAGGCGACTTCTTGAGCTTTGATGAAATGGACGAGCATTTTGAAGTAGCCAACTTGTTATCAGATTTCAGCAGCTGGCCATGCGCAAAGCGCGGCAAGAACTATAGCAGGTGTTTGCTGGCTACTCGTAGTTACAAAAGGTTAGTAATGAAGCATATGGGAGAATTACAGTATTGGAAGCGGTGTGAGGACAGCAGAAATTGGTTTTCGGAATGGAGGGCGCCTAAAGACAAATGTAGCATTTACAATGCTTGTGGGAAATTTGGCAGCTACAATGTTAACAATAGTGTGCTATGCAAATGTTTGCCTGGGTTCCAGCCTACTAACCCGGGGAAATGGAATTCTGGAGATTTTTTGGATGGGTGCACCAAAAATTCGACATCATCTAACAACAGCGACATGTTCTTGAACTTAAAGATGATGAAAGTGAACAACCCAAACTCTCATATCTATGATGCAAACAATGAAATAGAATGCAGCAAGCAGTGCCTTAACTCTAGCCTGTGTCAGGCTTATTCATTGACCGACATTCGCTGGATTTGGACTGAGAATCTAAGTAATCTTCAAGAGTACACAAACGGTGGTTAGTACACAAACATTTGTCATCCAAATCAAATATGTAGGATATGATAGAAATTCAGGAGCAACTCAGCTTCTCAATGACTCATTGCTGTTTATTGAGAGCACGTGGCTTTTCACTAATTCTAGCAACAGTTCTGGCACTGAAGCTGAAGTACGGATTAGTTGGGAGACCCCGCACGAGCCAAGCTGTAATTCTTCCAGAGACTGCAAGGAATGGCCAAATTCAACTTGCAATGTAACAAGAGATGGAAAGAGGTCTCTTTGCACAGGAAACTTCCAATGGGATGGCTCAAATTTAAACTGCACTAAAGGTTAGGATGCTATTTCAGGTGCCTCTGGCAGATTAAAATTGCTCTATTAGTGAAGGAGGATCCTGTCCTACTGAATTTTTTATTTTTTATTTTTATTTTTTTTTTGTATTTCATCAGTAGCATCTACAATGCACAATCTGTAGCATTTCCATTTGACTCAAAATAAAGCCATTTATTAGCTCTTTCATGTAATTAATTATCATGTTAGTGTAACTGATATATCTAGTTGTCTTCTAAACTCAGAAAACATAAGAAGTGATAAAAGAAATCGAGTGCTTCGCACATTAGACAGTAAAAAACATCTCAAAGACTTGATGGGTTTGGGTGAGTTCAGAGAAGAAGATGAGAAAGGCATAGATGTACCCCTTTTTGATTTGGAAAGCATTCTTGCAGCTACATATAACTTCTCAGATACAAACAAGCTCGGAGAGGGGGGCTATGGGCCTGTTTACAAGGTGATTTCAACAACATTAATTGATGTTAGTGTTCATGTAAACTAGTTTATGGTGAGGGGTAACATTGTGAGTAAGGTGTCTCACGGCACATTTCCAGGAGGACAAGAAATTGCGGTAAAGAGGCTCTCAAGTGTCTCAGGACAAGGCTTACATGAATTTAAAAATGAGGTGGTGTTGATTGGAAAACTTCAACATAGAAATCTTGTTCGACTTCGGGGATATTGTGCAAAAGGATATGAAAAGATTTTACTCTATGAGTACATGCTTAACAAAAGCTTAGACTCATTTATATTTGGTTGGCTTCTAAATTGAATTCCTAATCTCTTGTAGTGCTGATAGATTATATATCTTGTTTACCGTGGCTAAAATTATTCTCTTGAATGACAAATGGAAACCTTGCAAGATCAAAAGCTAAGCATGTGTTTGGACTGGGATATGCGCTTCAAAATAATTTTGGGAATAACTCGTGAGCTTATTTATCTTCATCATAACTCCAGATTGAGAGATCTGAAAACTAGCAACATTCTTTTAGATGAGGAGATGAACCCCAAAATATCTGACTTTGGCTTGGCAAGGATGATTGAAGGCAAAGAAACTGGGGCAAACACAACGAGACTAGTTGGAACTTAGTAAGTTTATTATAGACACTATACAACGTAATTGTGAAAGCTTATTCAATCCTAACTCTATTTAGACAAAAAAATGTACCCGTGCCTAACTTATCCACTAATAACATTATTATGCAATGGCTATATGTCTCCAAAGTATGCATTAAATGGACTTTTCTCAGTAAAATCCAATGTTTTTAGCTTTGGTGTAGTTCTACTTGAGATTATAAGTGGAAAAAAGAATTGAGTCAAATCTAGCCATGAGCCTTATAGGTTATGTAAGTGTATTTACTTTTTTGTAGTCATTAATTTCTTTGGTCATTTTATACTTCGTTACAATTTTGATTTTAAGATTGTCTCAGGCATGGAGATTGTGGGTAGAAAACAAGATGTTGGATTCAATGGACCAAACTCTACGTGAAGTTTGCAATGCATATCAGTTCGAGAAGTGCGTAAACATTGGACTCATATGCGTAAAAGAAGATCCAAATGACTGCCCCACCATGTCAACTATTGTTACCATGTTTGATTGTGAAACTGCAACAATTCCAACTCCAAAACGGCCATCTTTTTTTCCAGGCACAGGCCCTTCCAGCTCAACTAGTTCTTCTACGAGACCGGACACATACACAGAATCAACTAGTAGTTTAGGAGGAACATGATAATCCTTGATACCAATGCAAGTTTCTGTCCTTTACTAGACTTGAAAAGGTTCTAGTGGACAAAAAATTGGATTATATAAATAAGAAGGTTGTATTTGCCGTTCACCCAAATGAATCTTTCCTCCCAATATATATTGCTTTACTTGGAACTTCTCTATGGTAACTGTATTTGGTAATGACTGTAGTTTTGTGTGCTATTTTGTTCCAGTCATTGTGAAGTAACCTATATGTAAGATTTGAATATTTATTCCTTTACTTGAAACTTCTCAACAGTAATTGTATTTTGTGATGATTGTAATTTCTTTTCTTTTCTATTTTTTGCTATTCTTCTTTTTCCAGTTCAAGTTTGAATATAATCTCTTCTGATTCAAGTGCAAAATTTTTCTTTCTCTTTTTTTTTTTTTTTTTCTTTCGGAGGGGTGGAGGATTTGAGCAGTGTTATTCACATGCAAGAAACAAGTCAAGTGAAGTGTTATTCACATGCAAGAATCAAGTCAAGTGAAGTTGAGCGGAGTTGGCTGCCTAGGCTTTTGACAAAATCCTCCTAAAGCCTATATTTACACTTCCACCCTCTATTATTCCAATCTAACATTACAATGCCAATCAATAGTTGCCTGTTTGATTCCTTTCACTTGAGTCTCATATTAAGTTGACAAAACCTGGCCAAGACTGTACACTTTTAGTAGACACTCCGCATAAGGAATGCCGGGCAACCATTTTCAAGTATCTTCACATAACTATCAAGTTAACGATTACCTTAGCACTCTCCCTTAGAGAAATTTTACCATTTACCCTAGCTAACTTAAGCGTCAGAGATTTCCTTAGCCAACATCCCCTCCTCCAAGTCTCCGATTATCTTACTCCTCGTAGGCGTCCACTCTCAGAATTTGACCACATGATCAATTGCATCATCAATTGACGTCATCTTTGTGAATATTTGACTGCTTTCTTAGGCAAAAGATCGTATGGTGCAAACTGGATCGATGGGTGCCAAGAGAAACACCATGGACACTACGGTCTGAGGACCTCACAAAAACCCACCTCATGACCCCTAGGACCAACATATCTACATGCTAGACCTCCACCAGCAATGTCTCAACCGGAACTTGAACCTATTCCCGCAACAAAAGTAAATGTTAATGCAACACTCTTTTAGGGACCAAAGACCCTCCCATCGCGATGAACTGGAGCCACCTATAGGAGGGAAGAAGATGAATTTCCTAAAGCAAAAGGCTAGATGGGGGGCTAGACCGTGAAAACCAACGTGAGTCCCTAGAAATTTTTTTGAAAGGAAAGCACATGGAGGAGTTAGAAGTATCTAGCCATGTAGAGGAGCAGCTGAAGGAGATGTGGGCCAAACTGGACGGCATGATGGAGGCCCTCAATGAAAAGAAATAATAATGATGGTTGTGGATGAGCTTTTCCATTGGTCAAACTTCAAGTTCACCCCTCACATAATGGAACTTCCCCTTCCCCTAAGTTCAAGATGTCCCAACTGGAAATGTTTGATGGTACCCAAGACCCCTTGGACCAGCTGAAACTTACAAGGCCCTCATGCACTAGCAACTCATCCCTAATGAGATCATATACAGGTTGGAGGCTGTTCAAAAGGCTGAAATGAGGGCCGATCAGCTCCTTCACCGAGCTAAGCCGACAATTCGCATGGCACTTCATCGGGGAACAAAGACAACTGACGCCGGCAACATACCTCCTGAATATCTAGCGAAATATTGACGAATCCCTTCAAGACTACGTGTGTCAGTTCAATCGGGAAATGATGTTGGTAGATGACATAGATGAGAAGGTGGTCTTGACAACCCCCACGGGAGGTATGCGGCCATCAAAATTCGTTATCACCCTTACCAAGAATCCGTCAACTAGCATGGCAGAGTTTATGTCTAAAGGCCAGAAGTTTATGAACGCAGAAGATACCATGAGCACCCAAAAGGGTCAAGAACAAGGAGAGAGCAGCCAGCCTAGCAAAAAGAGGGTAGAGTCTGAATCCGCAAGACCCCGAACGCAAATCCAAGAAGGCCAATAAGTGACCCGAATCTCAACAAAGGAGCTCGGGTCCACCTAATGGCTAGTTCACCCACTTCACACCACTCAGCACTCTTCTAGAGTAGGTGCTGATGCAAATTAGGGATGACCCAAAGGTAATTATTATCCTCAAAGGTTACTGCCTATGTTTTTACGTCTGCATATCAATTTAAATTCCACATGTCAAAACTCTTGGCCTTATAAATCCTCACCATCTTAAACTATTTAAGTAATCAAATGCTCTAGATGTATCCATACATCAATGCTTAATAATTCCTATGTCAATAGTATTATTTACTTATTTCATCATATCACAAAATATTTATCTAAAACCACAAAATTTTGGATGCTTTCAGACACAATTAATAAGCTCCTTACCACAATTTCAAGGTGTTCAGCCTTAGGCAAATTTTTTCCCATAAATCAAATCATCCCAAACATGGACATTTTCTGACGGCTATCGCTCGGCTTTATGTTGTAGAGTAAACTAAGCTTTGACGCTTGAAGTGGAGTTGATCGTACCTCATTTGTTTAGTCTTACTTAATTCCATCAATCACTCAGGCTGAAATTCCTAATATGAATGTTGTCAAATACTGTGGTGAAAATTTTTCGGTTTACAACATAAGCTCTCAAAGTTTTTCGGACTTTTTTGGCTAAATCATTACGTGGGTATAACAGAAAATCATCCATACATACAAACCCATAAATTTTCGTCAACAATCAGTCAAAACAAAAGAGAAAAAGAAAGAAAACATGAAAGGGGATTTCAGGTAAGTGTTTAAATCCACGAGAAGAGAAACCTGAGAGAGGGAATTTGGGCTTACACCTTGCGTTGCAATCATGAAAAATCTTCCTCCAAGCTGTCCGTGATCTGCTCTCTCTCTCTCTCGCGTTTCTCCTAAGCTCCCCCTCTCACGGCTCTCTCTGGTTTCCGTCTTTTGAAAGGAGAAGCACTCTGTTTTGAGCGAAGCAGAGGGTGCGTGAATAACAACAATTCATGCCCCTTGGTGTGCTTGATCGCAACCACCACAATCCCTCCTCTTATTTTAACGTCTCGAAAAAATAATAATAATAATAATACTAATTTTAAAACATTTTATCTTTTTCACTTTTTATATTATATTAAGGGATAATTGCACCGTTGGTCCCTGTGGTATGCCATAATTATTTTTTTACTCCCTATAGTTTAAAAAGTTCAAGGTAATTCCATGTGGTAAGCAATAATTACAAATCGATCACTATCGTCAAATTCTGTTCAATTTTTTAACATATTCCGTCAAATGCCACGTCAGCGCCACGTGTCGCCAATAAGATGACGACACGTGTCCATCTTAATAAAAAAATATAAATTTATTAAAAAATAAATAAATATACTTATTTTAAAAAAAAATTAAAATTCAAAAAGAAAATAAAAAAAAAAATAAAAAAAAAAAAAAACAAAAAAAAAAAAAAACAAAACAAAACAAAACAAAACAAAACAACCAAAAAAAAAAGCAAAAAGGGGTGGCCAAGCCACCCCCATTTGCTTGGGGGTGGCATGGGTGGACCCCCGGCCATTGGGGGTGGTCGCGCGCCACCCCTTGCTTCTCGTTTTTCTTTTTATTTTTTCTTTTCTTTTTTTTTAAAAAAAAAATAAGTATTTTTATTTATTTTTTAATTTTTTTTTTATTAAGATTGACACATGTCGCCATCTTATTGGTGACACGTGGCAGTTACCCTATATTGGTTCCCTTCCCTATATTTAGGGAAAATTTCATGAAAAACATAAAAAAAAAACCTCCCACAGCAGATGCCCTATATTTAGATGAGGGGGTTGGGAATGAATAGTGATTCCCAATGTATACATGTCTACTATTCATTCCCTATGTATTATTTTAATATAAAAGAAGAATAATTAATTGATATAGTGAAGAGAGAAAAAGTAGGAAAGAGAAAAAAAGAATAAAATAAGAGTAAAAAAATAATATTTAATTGATATAGGGAAAAGTAAGGGAATCTATTGTGGGATATTTTTTTATAGGGAAGCAAAAAGTAGTTTTGTTCCTTAAATATAGGGAAAATGGTTGGGAATCTGCTGCTAGTGCTCTTAGAGCATTACTAGCAGCTTCCCTACATGGGTTCCCTTCCCTACATTTTAGGGAAAATTTTAAAAAAGCCATAAAATCCATACCACAGTAGTTTCCCTTCCCTTTTCCATTCCCTGGGAAGTGAACAGTTCTTCCCAATGCATTGGGAATAACTGTTCACTTCCCACTCTATTATTTAATAATAAAAAATGCACTCTCTCTCTCTCTCTGCACGCCTTCCTTCTCTCTCTCTCTGCACGCCTTCTTTCTCTCTCTCTGCAACACGCTCAACACTCTCTCTCTCTCTCTCTGTGCAACGCCGAGCCTACCGCCGAGCCCAAGCCACCGGATCATCAGCGCGTGCCGCCACGGAGATCGGTGCTCTCACCTCCACAACCGGCCCATAATCTCGCCGATGATCCTCCTCTCCAACATCCAGCGGCCGGACACACTCTCCACGGGTCTCAACCCTTCAAAATCAAACAACCCATCGACTCCAACCTCCTCCATGTCGAAACCCACCGCATCACCACCAATCAACCATCAACGACAAACAAAAACCCAATCCAAACACAACACCCTATCCCATCGGAAACCACCACCAAAATACACAAAGAAAAAAAAAATCCCCAATCAATCCAAACGCGCCACCGCGCGTTCACCCTTCGGCGTCCACCAGTAGCCCACGACGAGAGAGGCGAGAGTGACGGAGATGAGAGAAAGAGTCGAGAGAGGCGAGAGTGCGGGCGAGAGAGGAAGAAGACAAAGACAGTGAAATAAAAGAGAGAAAAAAAAAAAAAAAAAAAAGTTTATGGAATAAAGTAAAGTAAAATAAAAATATATATATTATTTTAATGATATAGGGAAAAGTAAAAGGAAGCTGCTGTACGAAATTTTTTGATTGGGAAGCAAAAGGTGTTTTTGTTCCCTACATCTAGGGAAAATGACTAGGAAGGGAAGGGAAGCTGCTAGAAATGCTCTTAGAAGCATCCACGTCTTGTAAGTTTGTAACCAAAAGATAAAACAAGCCCCAAGGCTTAAAAGAACAATAAATCCTACAAAGTATTTAAGAAATTCTTAGATTTAATAATAATTCAATTGTTGTCTATTACATGCTACTACCTTCAATATTTATTAAAACAAATCTACTTTTAAGAGCAGAAGGAAACTTAATCTTAGTAAGAAAAGTAAATAATTAAATCCTAATAAGAAAATAAAATAATTGAAAATAAATTTCTCATCAAATAAAATCTCCAGCTTAAAAGTTAATTTTTTTGGAAAAAGTACACTTTACCCCTAATGTATCCACCTGTTGACAATCTGATGCCCAATATTTAATTTTTGGTAAATAACCTCCTTAATGTTAGCTACTTGTGGCAACGTGGACCTTCCGTCCATCCACCCGTCATTTTGGATGGAAAAAAGGTCACATGCAACTCCTGTGACCTTTTAAACAAAAATCAAGACTATTCTACCCTTCCATTTGCCTTGTTTCCAACGTGGACTCTGAATGCTTCCTTCTCACTCCTCTATGTCTTCCTTTCTCAATTCTCATCGTCCTCTCTCTCCAACCCGAACACCACCACCACAACACCACCTTCTTCAAACTCTTTCTCTCTCTGTCTCTCACTCTCTCTCTCTCTAAACTTTCTTGCTAGCGTGATTACGAGGTAGCAAACGCTACAAGGGGGAATGTTTTGAGCTATAGCCTTGGTGGGATGGGCTGCAGTGCTAGAGCTATTTCCATTGACCTAGCCAAACGCTTGTTACAGTCCGATGGTTTACTTCACCATGAAGCTCTTTGCGTCTGTTACTGGCGCAGACCAGCGTGACCAGTATTCTGGGAACTCACGGTAGTGGTCTGTGCATATATAGCCATAGCCATTTGCAGCAAAGTTGAAGAAGGAAGGTAGAAGACAACACAAAACGCACCGTTTAACTTAAAAGTTTACAAAACACTAAAAAGAACGTGCACAAGTGTAGAAAATTAGGCCCATGCAGAACATGTAGTCTATGTACGTTCCATTTCTCTCCACAAACCACGTCATGCACCTTTTGTCCACTTCGAAGAGGCTGTTCGAATACTTCATGTCCTTGAGCCAAAAGTTGGTCGTGGCCAGCATCCTTTACTTCCAGGAAGAACACAGCATTAATTAAACTAAGCAGAAAACAATTAGATTTAGCAAAGTTACCTTTACTTCCAGCATCGAAAAATACCAAGATATCTAAGAAGGTGTATAAGAGGGTTCCATCGTACCCTCAAGTCTCAGGTAGAAAATTTACATATCTATTGCCCAGGAAAGCCCAATAAAAGGCTATATACATTGTTGGATTTTCGAAGAGGAAAGGAAAGATATAGGCATAAGTATCTTAAAGTTTCTCTTCGAGAATATCAAAATATTTATGAGGCCCAAGTCAGAGAACAGAGAAGAATGTCAAAAAAAGGTGGAAGTTCTTGGATATTATGATCCAGAAATGATCGATCTCATTGAAGTAAGCATGGGCTTAGGTTAGAGCTGTACGGCTGCTGTATTTATGCGCCTACAACTTCCAAGTTCAGTTCCTGTCAACGACCTCTGCTGGCAAGTTTAGATCGAAAAGGCCATCTCCAAGACCATCCTTTCTAGCACGCTTCCTGAGAGGGCATCCACTCTCATCTGAACTCCCAGAGCCTGAAGGTTGATCAAATTCTGCTGTCCCACCTAACATTTACAACATGACAGAGAAACGTCTATATATCTTAGCATGAGTAACCATCTAATTGCATCTACTAAGTTATATATGAAAGTAAGCTTCTTGAGTTATAATTACAAAATATATGAAATGCAACGTCTGAGCCGGCAAAATGAATTATCATGCATTTCAATACCTCAAAAACATTTTGAGAAAAGACAATCAAGTTCTTCCATCGATCTGGTAAATAATAGCCGTGTGGATGCCTTTCCAGTTGGAGTTGATCGGCATTGGTTAAACCTTTGTTATTGGGACACATAGGCCTTCGGTAGAAATCTTGTCCTTTATACCGAAGAAAGGCCTACGAGTCCTTGCTTCAGGGATGATTTCATTAACAAATACCATGGGAACTGCTATAAGTAGCTGCATTCCTCAAGATGTAAGGCTTGTATCGGTTGATAGGCTTTATATACTCTCTGGTTTGAGGAACGGAATGCTGCTCCGGTTCGAGTGGCCTGATGCCTCCAAGGTGTCTTCATCAGAATTTCCCAGATACCAATCTCTTAGTTCGTCTTTAGAAAATACACCTACTGCCTTATCAGGTGTTAGAGTGCCAACTTCTTGTAGCCCACGTCTGGGTGAGGCTAATCTATTTCAGAAGACAGACGATGTTCCTGTTAATCTTCAGTTGATTGCCATTCGTCGCATTGGCATCACTCCTGTTTTTCTCGTTCCACTGAGTGATTCACTTGATGCAGACTTAATTGCTCTTAGTGACAGACCTTGGTTGTTGCATACTGCAAGGCACAACCTCTCTTATACAATATACATCCATCTCATTTCAACCTTCGACACATGTGACCCCTGTATGTTCTGTGGAATGTCCAAAAGGAGTCTTATTTGTTGCAGAGAACAGTTTAAATTTGGTGAGAACTCCTTTCTATGGAGTCATATATTTTGTGGGTATTTGGCTTTCAATTTTAAGGCTATTCTTTTTCAGCTTGCGAAAAATTATGCTTTCATTTATACCCAGTATATAGGGAAAATATTAACGAGTTGCCTTTGCATTATATATCATGTTAACTGTGACTTTCATAACAATTTACTTGTTTAGAATTTCTACTCCTATTTTATTTGTAAAACTTTTGAATGACGACTTTTGAATAAGCGGTTAAATGACGACTTTCAGTGCATCTACCAGCGTTGCTAATGGTGAGGCTAATACCAACGAGAAGAAGAAGAAGAAAAAGAAGAATAAAGACGTTGAGAAGGAATAAAGATGCGGACTATGATTTCTGTTTTTCATTTCATCTTCAATGAGTTTTTATAGTTTTGTTTAACTTTTTTGATGCATTTCATGTGTTAGAGTGTATTCTTGCTTTGTCCCACATTGGTTAGGGACATGCCTTGCCTTCATTGTTAGACTATATATTGTTGTCCCACATTGGTTAGGGACATGATTTTCTTGTGTTTGCTAGCCTATATATATAGGCCTCTCATGTATAGTTTCATCGTGATTCAATATATATTATTGCTCTCAACATGGTATCAGAGCTCAGGTTTTGAATCACCAATCTCGGCCTCTTCCCGGGAATTTTCCGGCATCATCGCCGTTGCTTCCGCCATAGCTCATCGCTCTGTCTTCCTCGGTTTTCCATCTTCCAGTCCTCGTTTCGACTTGGTTTATATACCAATCGAAACCTTGGGCGACCACCGTGTCAGAGCCGTCGAGAACAGATCCATCAGAAGTTCCACGCGCCACCACGCGCCGCCTGAAGTTTTCTGCCCGATCAATCTGTCGTTCAGCCGCCAGGCATTCAAGCCGTCAGATCACTCCGGTTTCCGCCCAGATCGATAGATCTGCCTCCTAGCTGCGCGAAACCACCAACATCAGCCAGATCGGAGAGCGGACGCGCCGCCACGCGCCGGTAGAATATTACTGCCCATTTTTCACGCGTCCCACGCGCCGCCAGTTCTGTTGCGCCGCCTGCTGCCTCTCCAGTCCGCCGATCATCCCGGTTGCAGTACCAGTCCATAGATCCGCCGCCGAGGATTCTAGAGACGTCCAGATCGCCTCCATCGGACCACTCACGCGCCGGTAGAAGTTTTCTTCTTCAGGTTCACGCGCCCACGCGCCGCCACACTCGCACGTGTCTTCCACGCGCCACGTCAGCGCCTGCCACGTCAGCTCCTGCCACGTCAGCACTTTGACCGTTGACTTTGGCCGTTGACTTTGACTTTGACTATTGACTCGGCTGACCAGGTGTTTTCTACTTATTTTCTCGTTCTGATTTCATTTTTCTGGTCTATTTCTGCTTCTAGCATCTCCAGATGGCACAAAATGAGATTCTTACTCACATTCATGCTACATTGGATGGCACCAACTATATTGTTTGGTCCCAATCTATGAGAAGCTTTCTTAAAGGGCGCAAGCTCTGGCTTTATGTGACTGGGGATATCCCCAAGCCTACTAAAGTGGATGCTGAAACTGATGCTGCCTTTCACACTCGTCTCATTGATTGGGACAGCAAACATCATCAGATTCTTACATGGTTCCGTGCCACCACCATTCCCTCTATTGCGGCTTTATTTGGCAGCTTTGATGATGCACAAGGTGCTTGGGATATGCTTGCTTCTCGCTACTCATCGATTGATGGTTCTCGCGAGTATCAAATTTTTTCTTCAGCTACTCCTCTCTACTGTGACAATAGAAGTGCTATTCAGATTGCCCATAATGATGTCTTTCATGAACAGACCAAACATATAGAGATTGATTGTCACTTTGTCTGTCATCATCTTCTTCAGGGCTCTCTACAACTTCATTCTGTCACGTCTCATGATCAGTTCGCAGACTTCTTCACCAAGTCTCATCCTTCAGGGCGGTTCCGCGATCTTGTGTCCAACCTCAAGATGGTCTCTTGCACTCCACCTTGAGTTTGAGGGGGGGTGTTAGAGTGTATTCTTGCTTTGTCCCACATTGGTTAGGGACATGCCTTGCCTTCATTGTTAGACTATATATTGTTGTCCCACATTGGTTAGGGACATGATTCTCTTGTGTTTGCTAGCCTATATATATAGGCCTCTCATGTATAGTTTCATCGTGATTCAATATATATTATTGCCTTCATTGTATGCTCCCTCTGGCGACTCTACCGGATCTACTTTCACCCTATCTTCAGCTGACTTCGAGGAAATTATCAACCAGGTCCTCGCTCGTTCTGGTAATGCATCCTCCTCTGTCCTCTCCGTTTTGCCAGGTAAAACTTCCTCTTGGTTGTTTGACTCTGCCTGCTGCAACCATATGACGCCATATGCCTCTTCATTTACCACTTCTGTCCCTCCCCCACATACATCTTTAATTCACACAGCTGATGGCTCTTCTATGACGGTTCAATCCTCGGGCACTGTTCATACGCCTTTCCTTTCCGTCCCTGACGTCTTTCATGTGCCTAAATTATCCTTTAATCTCTTATCTGTTGGGCAATTGTGTGAATTGGGTTATAGGCTTGTTTTTTACTCCTCTGGTGTGTATGTGCAGGATCCTCGGACAGGCCAGACACTTGGGACCGGGCGTAGAATTGGGCGACTGTTTGAGCTTTCCTCCTTACATCTTTCCATTCCCGGTGTCTCTGCTGCTGTCGCTTCATCACCGCCATCTCTTGCTCTTTGGCATTCGCGTCTTGGTCATGCATCTGTGTCTCGGGTACAGGCCTTAGCTTCTAAGGGTTTATTAGGTTCAGTGTCCAATAAGTCTTTTGACTGTATGTCTTGTCAACTTGGGAAACAACCAGCTTTGCCTTTTAATAATAGTGAGTCTATTGCATCTACTTCTTTTGATTTAATTCATTCTGATGTTTGGGGGCCTTCCCCTGTTCCAAGTATGAGTGGCTCACGCTATTTTGTGATTTTTGTGGATGATTTTTCTCGTTACACTTGGGTGTTTTTAATGAAATCTCGTTCTGAATTATTGGATATCTATCGCAATTTTGCAAAAATGGTTGAGACCCAGTTCTCTAAACACATTAAAGCTTTTCGTTCTGATAATGCCTAAGAATACACTCTAACATCATGGAACTACTTTTCACATGGTAACCTTTTTTTCTCTACCAAATGAGACCCGTCTGAAGCTAAATACCTGGGGCTGCCTATCCTCTTTGACAAATCTAAGAAGGCTGCATTTCAAGAAGCCATTGATGAAGTCCGGAGCAAAATTAAAGGACTCTTTCAAGCAGGCAGATCAGAGCTTATCCAATCTGTTGCTGCAACCATCCCCATGCACTTGTATGCCATGAGTAGCTTCCTTTTGCTTGCCACCGCTTGTAGCTTGTAGCTTGTGTGTGTTTTTTTCTTCTTTTTTTCACCGGGACAAGCTCCTCTGTTCACCTTTGTTTTCATGTTCTAAAACAGAGGTGAACAGCTAGAGTTTCATTTATGCCACACGGTTATCTGCATTGCGCTTGGCAAGAAGGCGGATATTACAGTTAAAAGAGTTTGGAAACAAGTTAGAAGAGTTTAGAGAATTCTCTGTTTTGGAAAACTTGCCAAAGTAGAGTAGTTTCTTGTGTATATATAATAACAAGAGATCAGAGTTTTGTAGACCGACCATTTGTTTTCTGTATTAAAAAAAATTGAAGTGCAAATGAAACGGTATGTTTTGAATGAAACAGGGGTGATTTTGGAAAGTTGGGCTTTAAAAGGTCACGTGACTGCATGTGACCTTTTTTCTGTTACTTTGGACATACTAAGTGGACGGAAGGTATTGACACACGTGGCTAACATCAAGAGGATCATCTACAAAAAATTAAACATTAGGCGTCAAATTATCAATAGGTGAATACATCAGGGGGTAAAGTGTACTTTCCCCTAAATTTTTTCCTTTCTTGATCTCGATCGATCACATATCAGGATCGCTTATGCTTGACAATTGCCTCTCGGAGATCGCTTCTTGACAATGGCTTGGCATTAATTCTATGAATTTTGGTGAGTCGAAAAATCTTCATCAATTGCAACTAAAAAAATTTAGAAGAGTGCTATACTGTACATACTCTTAAATGTTCACTTCTAAGTTGCCTATTTCATTTCATGACAGGATAATAAAAATTATTATTAAATAAAATAATAAATATTAAAAATATATATATGATCTAATAGTGATTTTCACAATCACTTCAAATAATTAACATTTTAAAGCATGCGCAGAATTTCTCGTAACATAAAATTAAGCACGCTTTTCACCCATTCCCACCACCAATAGGCACTAGATGCTCATTTTTGGCCGACCACATCTGCGTATTGAGAATTTCATTACTGGACACCACCATCAGGGCATTTTTTTTTTTTTTTTTTTTAATGAATGAGTGAATTTTGTATAAACAATTAAACAAACGGCTACAAAACTCTCTTCAGCAAAAAGTAAAGAACACTGATATTATAGGAGTATCAACCCCCACCAATCCTCTCTCTATCTATATATCTACCAGGCGAAAACAACCCTTCGCAAGAACAACATCCAACAAAACAAAAAACCAATTACATGCACTAGAATATATTCTCGAATCTATTCCCCAACGGCAACATCCGTACACCCCGAAATTTTCTTTTGATAAAATTCGAGCTTCAACTTCCCATAAAATACGATGAATAACTTGTTCTTCTAGTTTTACGTGGAGTACTCACTAAAGTGATAAGTTGAGAAATATTTGTGAAAAGCTGTAGAGGATCAATCGGTCCTCTGTTCTATATATATTGAAGTATGTTCTTGTTACAAAAGATAAAATAAAAAAGACTAAAGACTAGTTACTGAGAAAGTAATACAGTAAAAGGCAAGAAATCAGATGGAAAGTACAAGGTACAGAGTATGATGAAAGACTTGGCATTTCGTGTGGTTTAACTACGCATGGTCTATAGCTGCAGCAGCATGTCTTGAGTCCAAAGTGGTCTTCAATTTAATACTCACATGTCTAATTTCATTTCTATTCTTCAACAACAAAAGCATGTTTAGGAATGAAAAGAGAGCCAAGCTGATGGATTCTGGAAACTGGTCTTAAGGGATCATGCATGAGTCATCTGTGGGAGATAGAGCTTCCAAAAACAAACTGATCATACATTTCTTCCAGGTATGAAGATGGATGAAAACCTGACGTTGATTTCATGGACATGCAGGCCGATGATGGTGACCCAGGAAGTGGGTAGTTCGCGTTTAAGCAAGATCAAGAGGGAGGAGGGGGCCACTACGTTATCTTAAAAATGATGCCATACAAGCTAGTTGTTGAAATTTGTGTATGAATTTAAAGAGACAGAGAATAGCGGAAGTATGAGAGAGAAAAGAGACAGAAATTTTACGTGGTTCGGTGATGCAGGAGGAAATCGGACGCAACTATAAAATTAATTAGTCTATGATGTGGCGATGTGATTGGGTTGATTTAAGCAAGAAAGGGAAGGGTCAACTACTCAAGAAGGAAAGAAGAGACTTTTGGCAAATTGTGATTTAGAAGATATTTTCTACCGAGTTGTCAACATCCATCAAGAGAAAGACCAAGAAGGAAAGAAGAGACTATCGACAAATCTCTTGATTCATCTTTTACAGAATTTTCATATTTATATTTACGTTGTCGTCAAGTAATATTATAGTTATTATATTTTCCCTAATATGGTAATTCTTTGGCACCAAGTATTTTCCATTAATTTAGAGATATTCTTTGGTACTAAGTATTTCCATATTATGCTTATTTGTATTTATTTCAAGTCTTAGGAGATTTTACTAGGGTTTTGCTATTTTTGGTAAAATCCTAAAGGTCGAATTTTCAGCTATATTAACCCGGCTTGTGAGCGTTTTTCCGACAGCTTATTGTTATTGATAATTTATCAAAATTCAGAGTTTTTCTCTCTGTTTTGGGGTGAATTTACTGTTTTCTTCCTTGCAAATTGCCTGTTGGTTAGCCTACAGAATAATCGCTATTCTGTTCCGACGTCAATTGGTATCAGAGCTTCAGCACTTTCCTAAGACGAGTTCTTCATCAATTTCGATGGCTGGTGGTCGTCGTGAGCAGATTCCGAAAGAGGAAGCTCCGCACCATGGTCGTTCTTCATCAGTTTTGATGGTTGGTGGTCGTAGTCGTGGTGGTCGTCGTGAGCAGGTTCCGAATGAGGAAGCTCCGCACCATGATCGTAACGTTCAGGACATGATGATTGAGGATTTGCAGAGGCAAGTTACAGAGTTAGCCCAACGCCTAGCGGCGCAGGAATTCAGCAATCGTGAGATGAACTCCGATTCCGATTCCACCTTCGACAACCCGTATCACAATCCTGCTCCATACCGGGAACAACATGGTCGAGATGAAGAAATTGTTGATGAAGAGTTCCAAGAAGACGAGTTCGTTGATGAGGAGTTCATACATGGAGATGTTCATGATGATGTTGAACATGAAGATGTTGAAAATTCTTCACAAGGATTTGTGGATTGGAATTCTCCCCCAATTTATGATGTCTATCATGAAGAAGAAGATTTATTGAAAGAGGTAAGTTTTGTGGGTGATACAATAAAATTTATTGAAGAAAATAATGACTACCATGTGCTTGATGAAAGTCCACATGACGAGGGATTTCAGTTGAGTAATGAGGAAATTAGTTATGTTGATTTTCTTGGGATTGAAAATTTTCTATCAAGTTCTTCTAGTAATAATTTGAATGTTGGTTTGGTGTGATGGATGACAATTTTAATTTTTGCGGTAAAAAAAGAATTGATAATTCATTGAAGACTTTTATGGAGCGTGAATTGGAGAAAATAAATAAAAGACGTGAGAAGATTGAATTATTTCAATTTAGAGTGAGGCTAGTTGTTGTGATGAGTTGCAATTTATTTATCTTCTGGTTTCAATTTATTTTGGTATTGAGAAATACGAGATGGAATGAATTAATCGGCCTTCCAAAAGATCGAGGTAAAAAAGATTCGAATTCGAGGACGAATTCTTTCCAACCCGGTGAGACTGATGCAGGAGGAAATCGGACGCAACTATAAAATTAATTAGTCTATGATGTGGCGATGTGATTGGGTTGATTTAAGCAAGAAAGGGAAGGGTCAACTACTCAACAAGGAAAGAAAAGACTTTTGGCAAATTGTGATTTAGAAGATATTTTCTACCGAGTTGTCAACATCCATCAAGAGAAAGACCAAGAAGGAAAGAAGAGACTATCGACAAATCTCTTGATTCATCTTTTACAGAATTTCCATATTTATATTTACGTTGTCGTCAAGTAATATTATAGTTATTATATTTTCCCTAATATGGTAATTCTTTGGCACCAAGTATTTTCCATTAATTTGGAGATATTCTTTGGTACTAAATATTTCCATAATATGCTTATTTGTATTTATTTCAAGTCTTAGGAGATTTTACTAGGGTTTTGCTATTTTTGGTAAAATCCTAAAGGTCGAATTTTCAGCTATATTAACCCGGCTTGTGAGCGTTTTTCCGACAGCTTATTGTTATTGATAATTTATCAAAATTCAGAGTTTTTCTCTCTGTTTTGGGGTGAATTTACTGTTTTCTTCCTTGCAAATTGCCTATTGGTTAGCCTACAGAATAATCGCTATTCTGTTCCGGCGTCATTCGGTCTATAATCTATGTTCACAGGGTAAAGCCCAAAGGGCTATATTGTACTCTTATTAACTTAACTTGTCTACAATACAAAGGTCCTTATTTATAGGGTTTAGAATAAACACTAATATGATAATCAAGTCATGGTGATTTAATTACAATTCACCATAAATAGAGAATATTATAATATCAACCAAATATGGAATCCCCCCTCAAACTCAAGGTGGAAGATTCTAAAATCTTGAATTTGAAATTAGAAAGCTAGATTTAAATACAGCCGAAGTTGATGGTTGGATCAAAACGGTACCAGTGAAAAAGGCTGAAAGTGACGGCCGGATAACAGAGACTAGCCGTTAATCCCGTGAGGGGCCAAGCTACAACTGAAAATGATGGTCAGAGAACGAAAACTAGCTGTCAATCCTGTGAAAGGCCAAACCACATTGTGCCAAAAAGTTGAAGGAGAGGGCCAGAGAACGGAGAATATCTATTAATCCCATGAGGGGCCAAACCGTAGCTTACAATGATGGTCCTTGAATTGGGCTGAGAATGGAGCCTAATAAAATAGGCAACTGGGCTAGTTTAATTGGGTCACAAATAGACTAAAACCCATGGACCATTGAATATGGTCTGAACCAAAATTAAGTGAACTGGGTCTAACCCGCTGGATTGGGTTGGCAAATGTGGATCGGTTACATTGGTGATCTGAAATGAAGGGACCCAGGTCTAACCCTATTGGATGGGTTGACAAATTTGGACCGGGTTTAGAGTGGATCGGATCTAACCCGCTTGTTCGGGTAGGGCTAACATGGCAGGCAGCAAGGGAGAATTTCATCAGGAGCATGTTCTTCACGTGTTTCACCGGCGGCTGCGCTCAAGAGCGTGAAACCCAATCTCAGAGACTTTAAGCAGCGCGTGGACGTGCGTCTGATCTTACCTGGTGGAGATCTTGGCATATTTGAAATCTACGACTCTGGATCTACTGATTGGTAGGGCAACAGATGCAATTCGCGGAACACGGTAGTGTGTGGGCCAGAAGGCTTAAAGATGTGCTTGGCGGGTGGCAACGTGTGAGGCAAAGAACGACAAAGTTTCTTTCACAGGAGGGAAGTCCCGTACCTTGCTAATCTATTTCTGGACTTATTGTTTCAGATTGGATTGCAAAAAGGCTGAAAAGAACTTCAAACAGCGGATGCCATCACAAGAAAGAGCACTTGAAAGCACTAGAAGAACACCGAAAATTCTTTGAAAGGACACCGGCAAAACTCCTATAGTCTACAGGTCTGTAGATCTGATACCATGTTGAAATTTGTGTATAAATCTAAATAAATAGAGAATAGCGGAAGCATGAGAGACAAAAGAGACAGAGATTTTGTGTGGCTCAGTTTATGACATACGTCCACGGAGTAAAGCCCAAATGGCTACATTGTACTCTTATTAAATTGACTGGTCTACAATACAAAAGTCACTATTTATAAGGTTTAGAGTAAACACTAATATGGTAATCAAATCATGATAATTTAATTACAATTTATCGTAAATAAAGAATATTATAATATCAACCAAATAAAAAAAATATATGAGAAATATATTATCTTTTTCGTATGTTCTAACACCGGTAGTTATCAAATTATTGGAGAAGTCCGATGTTAGGAAACTTCTGGACCATAAAAATGATACCATATTGTTATCAAATTTCAGCAAGAACGTGAAGCATACCAAGAACCCACTTCCGCAAAAAAGCTCAACGTCACTACTTCTGGATTATAGTTACAAAAGTTTAGTGATGAATTATAACGGGGAATTACAGTATCTGAACTGGGACGTGGACAAGCAAAATTGGTGTTTGATTCCAATGTAGCATTTACGATGCTTGTGGGAAATTCGACAGCTGCAATATTAACAATAGGTTGGTATGCAAATGTTTGCCCGGGTTCCAGCCTAGTTACCCAGAGCATTGGGATTTTGGAGATTTTTTTTTTTTTTTTTTTGGTGGGTTTACCAAAAATTCGACATCGATCATGATATGACAAGAGCGATATGTTCTTGAGCTTAGAGCACTAGCAGCAGATTCTCAACCATTTTCCCTATGTTTAGGGAACAAAATTACATTTTACTTCCCTATAAAAAAATACCCCACAATAGATTCTCTTACCTTTCCCTATATCAATTAAATATTATTTTTTTACTCTTATTTTATTCTTTTTCTCACTTTCCTACTTTTTCTCTCTTCCCTATATCAATTAATTATACTTCTTTTATATTAAAATAATACATAGGGAATGAATAGTAGACATGTATACATTGGGAATCACTATTCATTCCCAACCCCCTCATCTAAATATAGGGCATCTGCTGTGGGAGGTTTTTTGATGTTTTTTATGAAATTTTCCCTAAATATAGGGAAGGGAACCAATATAGGGTAACTGCTACTAGTGCTGTTAAAGATGATAAAAGTGGGCAAGCCAGACTCTAATTTCAAGGTAAAAAATGAAATAGAATGCAGAAACGAATACTGCCTTGACAACAGCAAGTGTCAGGCTTATTCATATGAGGTAGCTCAAAATAGCAACAACTGGGCGTGTTTGGTAAAAGTTCTTTTTAAGTGAGTGTTTTTTTTTTTTTTTTTTATTAATAGTAATAAAAAGTGATTGATGTGATATAAAGTAGAAAAAAAATTGTATGAAAAAGTGAAAAGATTTTGTAGTTATTTGAGTAATAATAAAAAATAATTGATTTGATATAAAAAAGGGATTTGATTCTTGTACAACATCAATACAACAACTGCACAACAACCCTTCACATGAGGGTGGGCCCCAGTATGTGGGACCCACCCTCATGTGAGGGATTGTTGTACAGTTGTTATATTGGTGTTGTAAATCTAACATTTTTCTATAAAAAATGAAAAAAGCCTGAATGTTTTGATTGTAACTTTTTTTGGGAGAAGTGAAAATAAGGAGAGGGAATGAGAGAGTTGTTACTAACCATAGTCGTATTACTCGGACCAACACCTCCTGGATTTGAACATCGAATCTAATTAAGAATCTTCCATAGGAGTAAGCAAATGGTTGTTGTAACCTCTTTTTCTGCGTGACAAAATCTGTTATAGGTCCTCCTTTTACACCTTGGAATATGCTCGGATTAATTCAGTTGCTAAATTGCTTCTATGAATAATACTATGAACTATTTTTTTGTTATCTTTTTATCTTTCCAAAATTAATATGACTTTTAAAATTATTATTGACTTTGGAATGAACCACTATTTAATTTTGGTTCAATGATGATTTTAAAAGTTACATTAATTTAAAAAATAAAAAAATAAAAAAATTACTCTTGCCTCTATGGATACTAACCTGGCTAATTTTAGTAAAGGTCCTTTTTTGGAAATTAAAAAATCAATATTGATGTTAAAAAGGAAGTGAGAAACCACCTCAGCTGGTAGACATGGATTTTTTTAAATCATATATAGTATTAATCTTTCTTTTTATGCTTGACTATGACATTACGTTACCCTCAAAATAACCTTCTCTATACATGAGCACTTGTCAACCGTGGGCTGCTTCTCAAGCAGCTTTGTTACCTTACAAATTTTACTATTCAAAATTGTATGCTTTTGCAGAATCAACTGTACGTTATTAATTGTGAGCCTTGTGGCACAAACCTGATCCCCTTTCCGCTAAGTACTAGACCAAATTTCGGCATGCCCATTCACTTCAGTTTCTATTATAAAGACCAAGAAAAATAAGTAGAACAATTTTTAAAATTTTTTTTTTTATTATTATTTTTCAAAAACATGTTTGGGTTATTTTTCAATTAAAATTTTATTTAAATTTTATCTTTTTTTTTTCTTTTTTTTTTAAAAAAATTTTGTCTCAAGTTCACTAAACCATACAAACATAATTTTAAAAAGCAAATTTATTTATATTCACAATTTTAAATATAATAAAAAAAATTAAAAAAAATCACACAACGAAACAAATCCTTAATATTTGATGCTGAGACAAAAAGGATGCATCTACAGCAAATCTAAAGTAATTATAATTACAAAAATGCCATGAAAAAACAAAATTTCAGGAAGAATTCTGAAAATTTTGCTTCACCGTAGCACTGCTCAAAGTTTTACGCATGGAGCAGTGCTACGCTGAAGCAAAATTTTCGGAATTCATCCAAAAGTTAGGGTTTAAGGAAACTCACCAAAATTCACCAAACCAAAACCCATGGTTTGGGTAGTCTTAAGCAAGTTCCAAGTAACCCATTACCTAAAGAAAATATTAGGGGGTAATTACCTTTTTCCCCCATGAACTACCAAAAAATGCACAATGCCCCTATGAACTACCAACTAGACCAAAATAGAGAATTCAACTACCAAAGACAACCATTTTCCCCCTTCCGTCAGTCAAGGGGGTTAAAACAAACGGTCAACGGGTCATGTGCCGTTTTATATGGGGGCATGTTGGAAGATGATGGTAGTTTATGGGGGGAAAAGAGGAAGATGGTGGTAGTTCATAGGGGGAAAAGAGGAAGAAAATGAGGGTAAAACAGCGTGTGACTGACGGAATGGGGGAAAATGGTTATCTTTGGTAGTTGAATGCTCTATTTTGGTCGAGTTGGTAGTTCATGGGGGCATCGCGCATTTTTTGGTAGTTCATGGGGGAAAAGGTAATTACCCCAAATATTAGATTAAACTCACATTTCAATATTTTAACCCAAAATTACGAAATCATGAGTTTAGTGTTTTACCTTAAAACGATCGGTGGAAACGTAGATCCAAGTGTAAGGATCACGTTTCCGAAGACGGATCGAAGATCGGACCGTTAGATCTTCGTAGATCACAATTTCTCGACAAAAAAAACCCCCTCTTTTGCTTTCTTCTATTTTATTTTTCTGCTTCTCTCTGTGTCCCAGCGCCACTTGGCCTTCTTTTATATATACATACATATATATATATATATATAATTTTATTTGATGGCCATTTGGCCATTTCTTTATTAAATGGCCAAGTGGCCATTTGAGTGAGTGTGGGGCGCAGGTCTGCGCCCCATGCTCCATATATATATATATATATATATATATTTGTATTTGTATTTCATTTCTTTTTTTTTATTATTATATAATTATTTTTTTTTTTTTTTTTTTTTTTTTTTATTTTATTAATGAAAGGCCATTTGGTCTTTGTATCACGTGAAGGGCCATTTGGCCTTTCACTTGTTTGTTTTTCCATGTGAGGCGCAAGTCGCCCCACTCATTAATATATATATATATATATATATATTATTTTTTTTCTATTTTATTTTAAATTTTGTTTTATAACTTCTTTTCTTTGAACCTAAAATATTCTCTTATAGTTATTTTATTTTATTTTTTTCTTTTCTTTTCTTATGGCAATTATTTACAAGTTCATAAAATAAAAATAAAACAATTTATTTTAGTTTACCACACTATATAAACTTATTTTTATTTAATCCATATAAACTCATTATTATCATTATTCTATTTTACCACTATTATAATATATCTCCATAATATAAATATTACCACCTAGAATACAATTGTTAGTCTCATCTATTAATAAATGTAATTTATTAATTGCTAAACTCCCTATTTAATTTCTAGGTCTTTACACCATCTATTATACAAAATGAACTACAAAAGGCAAAAAAAAAATAAAGTTATTAAATCAGAAGGAGTCAAAATGTATCAACCCTAAAAAATAAAGACCAGAAAAGATAAGAAAAAAAATAGTTAAATGATAGAGAAAAAGAATTGATAATAAGATGAAGAACACATTTGAAAAGCGTTAGCAAAAAAAGAAAAATTAAAACTTTAACTAACTATTTTAAATAGAAATTTAGAAAATTAATATCGGATTCTGAAACAAAAGGAATGCATCTACCAGCGAATCTAGGTGTTGTTTGGCAACGCATTCGCCTATATAGATAGTGCTATGACCTTTTTTCTTTTTTAATAACAATTAACATCAAAACATTTCAACTTTTTTTATTTTTTATATCACATTAATAATTTATTATTATTATTATTCAAATAAAAAAATTTACTATAATACAAAATATATTTTACCTTTTAATATAAATTTTTTTTAATTATATCACATTATTATATTTTACTAACTTTAAAATTAACAACACTGTTATGCATAAATTACGCTACTTTTAAGCATGATTGTCAAGGTACCATCACATTTGAATCAATGTCAATTTTTCAAAAAGAAAAAGTAAAAAATACGTGAATAATTGACTGTCAAGGTACGGTTTGCAGAATTATCGGTTATAAGAAGCCAGATAAGCATATGGCCGGGCTGGGTAGGGGTGGGCAAATTATCCGATTACCGACTACCGAAAATTTACCGACCGCCACCGAACCGACTTCGACTGCCTACCGCTTACCGAAAAAAAAAAATTTCGAAATTCGAAATTAAAATTATTTCCGATTACATTGTCGGTCGGTAATCGGAAGAAAAAAAATTTTCCGTCGATTACCGACCGACCGACTGTGTATATAAATAGTCTACTATATTTTTTTATTTTTGCCGCTGTTCACTTCTCTTTTAGTCTAAAACTCTACCATTAGTAATGGGCCATTACCATTGCCATTTTTCTATTATTTTTTATTCAGATCAGGACAACAAAGTCAAAACAAAAATAAAAAGAAAGATTATTATATTTGAACTTTGAAGGTTGGCTCGGGCAGCTGTCTAGTATATATTCATATTTTTTGCAAAACCCTACATTTCTCAAGTCTCAACCCAGCGTCCCAGCCCTTCTGCCGGCCCCTTCTGCTGCAGTGCTGCCTCCCTTAAAAAAACCCTAGAATCACTCCCAGCCGCTCAGATGATGCAGTGGCCGACGGGCGACGGGGATCTAGAACGTCTCTCTCACTCTCGTCTTCAACTGAATCGAGATTCGAGCCATCGGCATCGGTTAAACCAGTCCCGCACTCCCGCTCGGGCGCTCATTTTTTCCTCTTTTTTCTTTGATTTATTCATTTTCGGCGAATTTGGGTTATTGGGTTTGTTCACTTTGTTGGAATCTTAGGCTGTAAATCTATAATCTTGTTGAATGAATGGTGTGGTGAATTTGTAATCTTTGTTCACTTTGTTGGAATTTTAGGCAGAAAATATGTAATCCTACCGATTTTTCCGACCGCCCTTCACCGATTTTTTCGATTCTTTCGAATTATCCGAAAATGTCGAAAAATTTCTTTCTCGGAATAAAGTCGGGTAATTCCCCGACTTTACCCGACTATTTCGGTCGGAAGTCGGTGAAGGGGTTTCCGACACCGACTTACCCGATACCCACCCCTAGGGCTGGGTATCGAAAATCGATCAGTGAATTGTTTGTATCTAAAATTCTTGGAGCTTCGGTTGGGCTTTTTTTTTTTTTTTTTGAAACAAAGATGCTGATTCGATTCATATAACTGAACAGAAAAAACAAACCAGAGCAAAAGCTCTATACAACCAGAGTCCTAGACTCCGAAACAACAATATTTCTAATACAATCCGGGACACAGTCTACCCAAATATGTTCATGATCATTCTGGATCCCCAACTGGGCGAGCTGATGAGCAGCAGAATTCCCCCCCCTCTTTACATGACAGACCATCCAAAACTGACACAATCGAAGGACATGCTTAATATCTTCCACAATTTGACCATGCATTTTCCATGAAGGGTTCGGATGATTCAAAGCATTTACCACTTGTAGAGAATCTCCTTCCAAAATGATATTATCCAAACCTCGGTCCCTACAAAATTCTGCTGCTCGTAGAGCAGCCATAGATTCAGCAACAACTGGCTCTCCAAAAGAATCCACCGAACAGCTGACAGCATCAAACACCTTCCCGTTTGAATCCCTGACAAGAAACCCAAAACCCATCTTTCTCTTCTTCGAGTCTAATGTTGCATCCCAGTTTAATTTGAGAACCCCTGGGAGTGGAGGTCGCCATTGGCCTGCTACTCTACTACCCTGCCCAATCCTTTTATTATCCAAAGGCTCATATTTCATAATCGCTGTTCGAAAATCAGTTATAAAAGTAGAGGCTAAAAGAATCACAGAATTTGGATGGGTGAACTCTCCCCCATGAACCACATTATTCCGTCGAAACCAAATTCTACGAGCAACCTCAACATGCAATTCCACTTCTTCATGCAAACATCGATCAAACATATATTGGACCACATCTGAAAAATTTTCACCTCCCACATTGCTTTTTTGAATTTTACGATCGCAAGCCCCCCAAACATCAGAAGCCGAGGGGCAATCCCACAAGACATGGCGAACCGTTTCCAACTCAGTTTGACAAAATAAACACAAAGGATAAAAGATTTTACGTGATTTGGTCGATGACCTACGTCTAAAGGATAAAGCCCTAAGGCTATATTATGCTCTAATTGCTTTATTAATTTATAATACAAATGATTCCTATTTATATGAATATAAAGATAATACAAAATAGTATGTAAATAGAATATAATCAATTACAATTAATGATGATTAAATCAAATCCTCCAATATATGGAGAGTACCGTAATATACGGTATCAATATATTCTCTAACATAATCAACCAAACTTGTTACCCATTTCAATATACAAATTCCTATAAGTTCATTCATTCATCAAATAATATTTAGTACAAAATCATCCATAAATTCAGCCTTTATATTCCATAATCCAACTTGATGAGTACCAAATATTGTGTATTTGGACCCCTTAATTTACATTAGTTAAACCTTTAGCTTTGTTATTTTCTAATGCTTTGGTTAGTTTTAGTGTTTTTATATTTTGTAGGACAATAAGAGAGAAATGATACAATTCAAGCAAAATACAAGGAAATTCGGATGCAGCAGACCAGTACATTTAGACTGATCATAACAGGACCAAACGATATCCGTTTTGGGAGTTTCTTACATCTAAATTGAAGTTCAAGATGTCAGCTTTCCAACGCAACAAGTTTCAGACAATTTGGAGATGCGTGGAAAAAGATATGGCTGTTTGAATTTCAGTCGTCGGATCATCCCGAAAATCCGGAACCATCTCTCTTATTATTTTTCTTTTGCTTCATCCCTTGTCTCCCCAAAGCTAGAGCCAATACACGTTTTTCTCCACATTCTCAGCCACTTAATCACTTTTTTTTCCACTCAACATCATTCCATAAAACACTCACCACTCATTCCATAAAACACTCATCACTCATCTCTCCACTCATACACCCACTCACCCATTCCACACAAACCACTTGGCTATAAAAGGAGACCAAGGCTGAAAATCAAAAGAGGAGGAGGCATGAGCCTCTTTGTACATAACTTCTTACTTCTCTTCTTCTTGTAGCTTATTTCTTTCCTTTTGCAACTCTTTGATTTTTATGCTTTTAATTTAATGTTTTAAGTTGTAGTTATTTTATCATGTGTAGCTAATATTTTCGTTTGGGGTTGAGGATGAAACCTCACCATTGAAGAGAAACCGAGTTTCTTGCTTGTTCATGCTATTTGAGTTTATAGGTTTGATTTCTCATTGTTCTACTTCGATTTTTATGAGATGATGTTTTGATATCTCTTGTGGTTTCCGGATACAAGTGATGATGTGGAATAAGTCTCATTAAGATTGATTGCTTGGTGTTTGATCTATCAAAACATTGGATATTCATTGTGCGTCGTTCGACTAATACATTGTTTTATCGGTGTGAATGATGATATTCATTGTGATTGAATGATACATTGGATGTTTTGATTTCAATTGGTACTCTTTGTGATTTGTGCTATGAACGGAATCATTGAATGTTTCAAATGATTTTTGAAGCAATGTAGAGCATACCTAAGATTTGTATGTGACAACCTCAAAATATGTGTGATGAGCATGAGATTAGGTTATTGTGATTTGGTGAGTGTGGATTCCAAAACCCTAGACCCCTTTATCTTCATTATTTTTGTTCATGTTTTCTTTTATCAAAAAAACCCCTAAATTTGGAACTAGGTTAAAGTAGGATTAGTTTGAATAGAGATTAATTTTCGCAACACAATTCCCTGTGGGATCGACCTCACACTTGCAATACGCTATATTGCAAAACGATTCGTGCACTTGCGAGTACTATTTTAAAACACATCAAGTTTTTGGCGCCGTTGCCGGGGAATTGTTTGTTTGTGGAAATTGATTTTTGTTTGAATTGATTTTATTTTTCTACTAGTTTAGGTAGATTTTCGTTTTCTTTTTCTTCTTCCAATTTTTGTTTCTTTTTATTTTTATTTGTTTTTGTTTTATTGTCTAACCCAAAAAAAAAAAAAAAAAAAAAAAAAAAAACAAGGTTTTCTGTTTTATTGTTATTTCAGGTTGTGCGGAATTTTGCGAAGTCGATCGATCGAACCAACACTGGAGGTGTTACCTGGAAAAGTTCAGTAGCAGAAATTCTTGCCAAAAAAAAAATTATTTTCTTTGGTCCAAATTTGTAAGTTTTAATTCTTGCCTTTCTGGTGTCTTTGGTTGTTTTATGCATTCGTGTTAGTCTTCAATTTTTTTTTTTAATTTATTTTGTTTGTGCTATTTTTTTTTCTTTTAATCTTCAAAAAAAAAAAAAAAGTATATTTTGCTAGTGTGGTCTTACGGCGCTATCTAAGTGTCGAGGCAAGTTCTGGCTAGGAAAGTCTTGGGATTTAAGTGTGTCCGGTGTGACCCCCCTCACTTTCCTGGGAACGAACCTGGGTTCTTAGAGAATTCTGTCTGCCCCACTTGCAATTTCTTTAAAAAATAAAAAAAAAAAAAAAAAAAAAAGATTCATATTTTTGGTAGGAAGTGATTGTAAAACATGAATTATCACCCATATGAACCATGTTCCTATTGCTCTGATCCTTATCATAGTGATAGTAATTGTCCCTCCTGGGGACAGTTCTATAATTTTTCACCTGAGCAATTGAACACAAACTCCTCCAGCCCGGGATTCGATTCAAATCCCAATTTTTACAACCCGGACTGGAGCGACCATCCTGATTTCTCGTGGCAAGCTCAAGCCATGGGAAATTGTGCTCCCCAATTTCAGGAACTGCACTATCCTGACTATCCACAGTTTGATAACCAATCTTCCCATCCTTCATCCTACGTTTATCCAGCCTCTTCTTCACAGTCCACTTTAGAAGACACTCTCAAGGCCTTCATGCAGTTTTCAAGCCAAACAATTAATGAAGTGAAGCAGGCTATTAGTGACGTGAAGAATGCTACCTTGGAAAACACTCAGGCGATTGCCAGGATAGAAGGACAGTTCGAATATCTGGTTGCTGAGTTTAACAGACTGGAGGAAGAAGAGCTTCATATTCAGCAGATGGCTCAAGGGCACTACATGATTGATGATGAGGATGCTAGCCATTCTGATCATGAGCATGTCCCTGCCATCACTTTATTGGAGAATGAAGAAACTGTGGATAGCATCAGAGGGGAAGGAAGAGAGGAGCACCCGGAGCAAGCAGCGCCCCCGCCCAATCCAAATACATCCAAATACGGAATGAGTACTGAAGCTCATTCCTTCATCACCATCCCTCTTGAGACATTTCATGAGCCCCAAGCTTTAATTCTTACATGTCTCAAAGAGCCATCTTATGCCAAAACTGTCAAGGATCTATGCACACAACCACGCAAATCTAGGAACCATCGTCCTACAAAGATCTTTCGAAGCAAGCAAGTTAGCTACATAAGATGGCGAAACATTTCTCTCGAGGGACATCAATTCTTTAAAAAGAAAGGGTGGAAGGGATTGGTTGGACATCCACATGATCGGGGAAGGCGTTGTAAATTTTCTTTTACCTTTTTGCACAGTTGTTTTTTTTAATTATTTTTGTTAAATATTTTGTTTCTGTTTTACCTTATTTTGTTGTCTGTTTTTGTTTGTTAGTTTATTTTTAATTTTTCAATGGTGGGATAACTTCTTGCTATAGGGTGTAAGTGAAGCATGGATTCTTATTTTGATAATTATTGTGATTCTTCTGTACAACATGTTTCACCTAGTGGTAGGACACTTGCTCCAACCAACTACCCTTACAGTTTCAACCCACATGAACCATGGAAAGCTTGCTAAATGAGAACATGGAAGCCTCGAAGGAGAGGAAGGTGGGGAATGTGAAGAAAGCAAAGAAGGCGAGGCAAGCAATCCGGAAAGGATATGAGTGCGGTACTCATATCGTAGTGCTCTCTCTCTTCTGTCATAGATCGCCATCACCGGATTGAGGATAGATGTGAGGAGCGTCCAGGTTGACAAGACGGAAGAGAAGGTCTTGCATGATCAAGAATAATCTTGCTTCTGGATAGTATGATCAAGAATAGTCTTGCTTCGTTGTTTGTGAATCTGGTTGTGATGCTGCATTTTTTCCAACTTTAAACTTTGAAATTGGTTATGAACTACATCTTCCCTTCCAGGAAGCGATGATGAGTTCAGATTAGAAGAAAGATTTGGCTCTCGAAGTGTGAAGGGTTGAGAGCTCATAGGTGTGCTTTGCAAGAGAGAAGACGAGTGAATTTATAGAGAAAATTTGAGAGGGGACGGTGCAAGTGGTGCCGACAGTGAATCGTAATATCTCCATCCCTTTCTCGGAACGCTCATCCAGCTCATTCTCGGGATGCCCCTCTACGACTGCTAGTTGCGGAAAGTGCGGCGATGAATCCGGAAAAGTCATTGGGTAAATTCGGAATTCGAGAAGGTGAAAAGGGTGAAAACTTGAAAAAGAAGAGAACTCGTGATTCGAGGGCGGCTGTCTACTAGTGATAGTGGAGGCTGCGCTCAGAAAGAAGAGAACTCGTGATTCGTGGGCGGCTGTCTACTAGTGATAGTGGAGGCTGCGCTCAGAATGACGTTGATTAGACCGCGTCTCGCCCACTGATTAAGTTCTCTTTCCTTCCCTTCAAATCTTTCGAATCACCGCTTCATTTCTATCTTTCTCTCCTTCAGATTCTTTGAGGGATATCATCGTTTCCTAAGTTTTCCAGAAAAATGGCTTCTTCCTCTTCCCAAAATAATCTTGATCTGAATGCTACGCCAGTAGTACAACCCGAAATTTGGCGTCCATTATTCTTAACGCAAAAAGGTCCTCTCATGACCAATGACTCTGTAATGCTGAATGATGCAGCAGCTGCATCCGTGGCTCAAGGCATCATAACTCCTCGAGATGATAAGTTGTTGGCGGATAGGACTGATGCTCAAGCCATCAATGACTCTTTGGCTTTCAGTATTCAGAGTGCTTCTTCAGTTACAAACATGGCTCGACGTCTGCAAGTTCGAGGGAATGAAGTTCAAGCGCTAAAAGCTCAAACTTTGGCTTTGCAGCGAATGTACATGGACTTTAGGCGTAGGAATCGGGTCCTACAGCAAGAAAATAAAAAGCTGAAGAAGGTGGTAGATTCGTATGCGAAAGACTTGGAAAAGAGGTATGCTGAGTTGGAACAGAATACCAATCGTCTGCAAGAACAACACCAGGACCTCTTGCGTGTAGTCCAAAACCTCAGGGTTTTCCGCCCAGAAACTTAGTCAGGTATAAGCATACCGAATACTCTGGGGATGTTGCAGGAAAGGTCCGATTCGCAAGTTTATGTTTTCTTAGAAGTACTTCGTTTTGTAAGACAATAATTATATATATATATATATATATATTTTTTTTTTTATTATTTTTTATTTATTTATGGACTGTAATAAAAATAAAAATAAAAAAATGGCGCTACGAAGATCCTTCGAAGCAAGCAAGTTGGCCACCTGAGAAGGCGACACATTCTTCCAGAGGGATATCAGATTCTAAAGAAGAAAGGGTGGAAGGGATTGGTTGGACATCCACATGATCGGGGAAGGCGCTGTAAATTTTCTCTTACCTTTTTGTACAGTTGATTTCTTTCATTTTTATTTCTTTTCATTTTATTTTCGTTTCTGACAGCAACTAACATTTTGATGTTTGTGTCTATGAGAAATGTTGCTGTTAGTTTTTGTTGACAGGTGTTTTGGTGTTTAAGTTTGGGGGACGCCTTGACCTTTCACACCTCGATGTTTCCGTATTTCTGGTAATGTATTTCTACACTACACATTGCGGACAATGTGTAATTCAAGTTTGGGGGTATGGAAAAGCACTCTGTCCATTTGTTTGTTTGTTTATTTCATTTGTTTGTTTGTTTAAATTTTCTGTTTGTTTAAGTTTCCATTTGTGTGTTTGTTTAATTTTTCTAATTGTTTTTAGTTATTTTTAGTTGTCTTTTTGTTCTTAAAATGTTTTAATTAAAAAAAAAAAAAAAAAAAAATTATGTTGCCAAGTTTGAGTTAAGCCATAGCTGTGGTTTGCATTTCATCGGCTTGCTTAAGTTTTTGAACACATCATGTCTTTAGGAATCTGAGTCTTTTGACTTATTTTTGGGCTAGTAAGATTTCACTTGAGTTGAACTATCACGAGCACGTTAGCATGTAATTTGTGGGGTATGAATTTGTGCTTAATTGTGTATTTTGAGAGTTGTTGGATGACTTATTGATAAATAACCTTGGCTTGCAAGATATATATATATTTTAAAAAAAAAAAAAGAAAAAAAAAAAGAAGATCATTTTGAGTTTTTCACTGAGTAACCGGGCCTCTTGCCTCACTAAGCATTGAGTGTTCGCGTCAAAAGGTGAGAATTTCAATTTGGTTAATTGTATGGCTAGTTTGGCTTCGTAGCCTTTTTGACTTGAGTAATTAAGCCCTTAGGGATGTTTCTACATCTAGTGCCCTAAGACCATTTGGTTTGGGAGCCACTGGCCCAACACTCGTTACATGGGTCAATTAGAAAGCTTAAGGGAGCCGAGCATTGCACAGCCAACATATTAAAAAAAAAAAAAAAAACAAAAAAAAAAAACAAAAAAACAAAAAAAATATATATATATAAATAAAATAAAATAATTTGCATATCTTGCCTTGGTTGTTTCATTTGATAGGGATTCCAATGATTTTTGAAGTACTTATCTTGAGATTAAAATGAAACCTCATAATTGCATGTTGATTTCACTCTACACTTTTGAGGAAATGTGATGTCTTAACTGTCCATTTATGAGTGATTTGATGATTGGATCCCCTGTTGATGTTTATGATGGGGTTTGTCTTTTTAAGCATGCCAATGACGTATGAACCATGGTCTGGGTAAAACTTTTTCTCGTTGACAGCATAATGTTTGAATGTTTGTGGGTATCATTTCTGGCAAACCCTCACGAGACTTCACTCGTCCACTAGGGAGTCCTAGGGGTTTAAAAGGCTTATTGCATATGCTAAATGCAATCATGTCTCCCACGAAAGAGGATTTATGTTTCATGCTTTGATTTTGTTTTTCATTTTGTTTTGTTAAGGGACTAGCAAAATGTAAGTTTGGGGGTATTTGATGAGTACCAAATATTGTGTATTTGGACCCCTTAATTTACATTAGTTAAACCTTTAGCTTTGTTATTTTCTAATGCTTTGGTTAGTTTTAGTGTTTTTATATTTTGTAGGACAATAAGAGAGAAATGATACAATTCAAGCAAAATACAAGGAAATTCGGATGCAGCAGACCAGTACATTTAGACTGATCATAACAGGACCAAAAGATATCCGTTTTGGGAGTTTCTTACATCTAAATTGAAGTTCAAGATGTCAGCTTTCCAACGCAACAAGTTTCAGACAATTTGGAGATGCGTGGAAAAAGATATGGCTGTTTGAATTTCAGTCGTCGGATCATCCCGAAAATCCGGAACCATCTCTCTTATTATTTTTCTTTTGCTTCATCCCTTGTCTCCCCAAAGCTAGAGCCAATACACGTTTTTCTCCACATTCTCAGCCACTTAATCACTTTTTTTTCCACTCAACATCATTCCATAAAACACTCACCACTCATTCCATAAAACACTCATCACTCATCTCTCCACTCATACACCCACTCACCCATTCCACACAAACCACTTGGCTATAAAAGGAGACCAAGGCTGAAAATCAAAAGAGGAGGAGGCATGAGCCTCTTTGTACATAACTTCTTACTTCTCTTCTTCTTGTAGCTTATTTCTTTCCTTTTGCAACTCTTTGATTTTTATGCTTTTAATTTAATGTTTTAAGTTGTAGTTATTTTATCATGTGTAGCTAATATTTTCGTTTGGGGTTGAGGATGAAACCTCACCATTGAAGAGAAACCGAGTTTCTTGCTTGTTCATGCTATTTGAGTTTATAGGTTTGATTTCTCATTGTTCTACTTCGATTTTTATGAGATGATGTTTTGATATCTCTTGTGGTTTCCGGATACAAGTGATGATGTGGAATAAGTCTCATTAAGATTGATTGCTTGGTGTTTGATCTATCAAAACATTGGATATTCATTGTGCGTCGTTCGACTAATACATTGTTTTATCGGTGTGAATGATGATATTCATTGTGATTGAATGATACATTGGATGTTTTGATTTCAATTGGTACTCTTTGTGATTTGTGCTATGAACGGAATCATTGAATGTTTCAAATGATTTTTGAAGCAATGTAGAGCATACCTAAGATTTGTATGTGACAACCTCAAAATATGTGTGATGAGCATGAGATTAGGTTATTGTGATTTGGTGAGTGTGGATTCCAAAACCCTAGACCCCTTTATCTTCATTATTTTTGTTCATGTTTTCTTTTATCAAAAAAACCCCTAAATTTGGAACTAGGTTAAAGTAGGATTAGTTTGAATAGAGATTAATTTTCGCAACACAATTCCCTGTGGGATCGACCTCACACTTGCAATACGCTATATTGCAAAACGATTCGTGCACTTGCGAGTACTATTTTAAAACACATCAAGTTTTTGGCGCCGTTGCCGGGGAATTGTTTGTTTGTGGAAATTGATTTTTGTTTGAATTGATTTTATTTTTCTACTAGTTTAGGTAGATTTTTCGTTTTCTTTTTCTTCTTCCAATTTTTGTTTCTTTTTATTTTTATTTGTTTTTGTGCTTAACTGTTAGTTTGTTTGCAGAATTATCGGTTATAAGAAGCCAGATAAGCATATGGCCGGGCTGGGTATCGAAAATCAGTGAATTGTTTGTATCTGAAATTCTTGGAGCTTCGATTGGGCTTGAATTTGAAAGAAATCTGAAACTTAAAAGAAATAAAATGCGAAATAATAAAATAAGAGAGATAAAAAAATTTTACGTGGTTCGGTCGATGATCTACGTCTAAAGGATAAAGCCCTAAAGCTACATTATGCTCTTATTGCTTGATTAATTTACAATACAAATAATTCATATTTATAGGGATATAAAGAGAATACAAAATAATATGTAAAGAGAATATAATCGATTACAATTAATGAGGATTAAATCAAATCCTCTAATACATGGAGAATACCGTCATATACGGTATCAATATATTCTCTAACAGAATCAACCAAACTTGTTACCCATTTCAATATACAAATTCCTATAAGTTCATTCATTCATCAAATAATATTTAGTACAAAATCATCCATAAATTCAGCCTTTATATTCCATAATCCAACTCATTTCATAAAGATATCCAGAAAGTTCATTACAGAAAAAGTAAAAAAAAGTACGTTTGAAACATTTTACTAAACATACCAGTTTTTTGTTTGGCACCATTTTTTAGATACTAAGAGCACTTTTTAAGATTCTTAACACAATCCCAACGTACTTGCAGTATTTTATGCTTTTCTATAGAAAGCTAAAATGTATTTAACTCTAAAAAAATAAAGATTAGAAAAAAAATATTTAAATGATAGAGAGAAATAATTGATAATAGAATGAAGAACAGATTTGAAAAGCCATTAGCCAAAAAAAAAAAAGACTTGAACTAAATATTTAAATAGAAATTTAGAAAATTAAGGCATGTTTTGGTAACAATTTTTTTTTTTTATTTTTCAAAAACATGTTTGGGTTTTGTCAATTTAAATTTTATCTATTTTTTTTTTTTTAATTTTGTCTCAAGTTCACTAAATCATACAAACATAATTTTAAAAAGCAAATTTATCTATATTCACAATTTTAAATATAATAAAAAAAATTAAAAAAAATCACACAACTAAACAAATCCTTAATATTTGATGCTGGGACAAAAAGGGATGCATCTACAGCGAATCTAAAGTAATTATAATTACAAGAATGCCATGGTAAAGCAAAATTTCCGGAAGTCACCGTAGCACTGCTCAAAGTTTTACGCATGTGAAGGTACCGTCAAACTTTGAATCAATGGCAGCTTTTTAAAAAAGAAAAAGACACGTACATAATTGATAAGGCCCTCAACAAACACAAAGAAAGGCAGACGAGATGATAGTATGCTTGAAATGGTATAAAATTTCAATTAAATTAGTTACCAGCTGCGTGTTTTATTCGTAATGGTAAGCCAAGGAAGAAAAATCAACTGCATATTGTCTGCAAGTAACTGGTTGCTGTCTTCCATCTTCTTCTTGTACGTACTCTTGTTGTGTTCCTGTCCAAAGAGAACACAAGGTGTGGGTTGCAAAGATAGTTTAAAGCATGGAGAGCGGATTACTTCAAAGCATGGAGAAACGCTTGTCTCCTGTGGAGGAAGGTTTGAACTGGGATTCTTCGACGCTACGGGAAGCGCTAGTCTCAAAAGGTATGTCGGGATATGGTACAAATGGGATCAACAAACAGTTGTATGGGTTGCCAACAGAGACAACCCAGTACTTAACGGTTCCACCGAAGTTTCTTTTGGAATTGCAAAAGATGGCAAGATTAAGGTACGTATGGGATAGTAATACTAGAAAAGTTTATTGGAAAGCAGGTGTTGAGTATTCTCGATCTATAAATCGAAATTTGAAGCTCATGGATTCTGGAAACCTGGTCTTAAGGGATGAACAGTATGCAAAGACTCTGTGGGAGAGCTTCCAAAATCCAACTGATACATTTCTTCCAGGTATGAAGATGGATGAAGAGTTGACGTTGACCTCATGGATAGGTGATGGTGACCCGGGAAGTGGGAACTTCACGTTTAAGCAAGATCAAGAAGGAGAGGGTCACTACGTTATCTCAAAAAAGCCAATCGTTTATTGGAGAAGTTGGATGCCAGGCAACTTCTTGAGCTCAGATGAAATGCCCTATGCCATAGCCTACTTCTTGTCAAATTTCAGCACTAGCGTGACGCATATTACCAAGAACCCACTTCCGCTAAATAGTGTTAGAGATAATATGTTGGTTGTTCCACATTGCCTAAGTGAGGAGAAGCTTTGGCCATTGGCTTATATAAAAGCTTCATCCTCTTGTCCCACATTGCTAAGATAGAAGGCTCATTTCTATTCTACTCTCTATAAATAAGAGAGCACTCATTGTATTCAACTTATTCAATAAAAGCATAATGTAGCCCTTTGGGCTTTATCTTGTGGATGTAGGTCATAGACCGAACCACGTAAATCTCTTGTCCCTTTTATTTTATTATTCCGCATTTTATTTCTTTTAGATTCAGTTTTCTTTCAAATAGCTCAAAACAACTGCAGCTGGATAATTACACAAGGTTAGGGATGAATTATACGTATTATAATTACACAAGGTTAGTGATGAATTATATGGGGGAATTACAGTACTGGGATGCGATCAATGAAAATCGATCTAAGATATGGTGGGAGCCGAAAGACAAATGTAGCATTTACAATGCTTGTGGGAAATTCGGTAGCTGCAATATTAACCATAGGTTGGTCTGCAAATGTTTGCCTGGGTTCCAGCCTGCTGACCCGAAGCATTGGGATTCTAAAGATTTCACGGGTGGGTGCAACAGAAATTCGACATCATCTGACAAGAGCGACGTGTTCTTGAGTTTAACGATGATGAAAGTGGGTAGCCCAGACTCTGATTTCAAAGTAAAAAATGAAACAGAATGCAGAAAGGAATGCCTTTGACAGCCAGCTGTGCCAGGCTTATTCATATGAGGTAGCTCAAAACAGCAGCCTAAGAAGGGATAATACTACTGGGACCAACACCTGCTGGATTTGGAATTCAGATCTAATTAATCTTCAAGAGGAGTACACAAACAGTGGTATTAATCTCTCTGTCCGCGTGGCAAAATCTGTTATAGGTACTCCTTTTACACACTGGAATATATATGCTTGGATTAATTCAATAGCTGAATTGCATCCATACTTACGGATCTGGCTAATTTAGTAAAGGCAAATTTTTGGAAATTAAAAAAATCATCATTGATGTCAAAAAGGAAGTGAGAAACCACCTCTGCTGGTATGGATTTTTAAAATCATAGCACTAATCTTTCTTTTTATGCTTGATTATGACATTACATTACCCTCAAAGTCCATAGTTTTGTTTAATTTTGTTAGACAATTTGAAAAATTAACCTCATCTGTACATTATCACTTGTCAACCGTGGGCTGCCAGGGTATTCACAGCGGTAATTGACATGTCAAGCAGCTTGTTACCTTGCAAATTTTAGTATTTAATTACTATTCAAAATTTTATACCTTTGCAGAATCAACTGATAGGAATTGTGAGCCTTGTGGCACAAACCTGATCCCCTATCCGCTGAGCACTAGAACAAATTGCGGTGACCCAATGTACTTCAAGTTCTACTGCAACACCTCCTCAGGTCAGGTTAGCTTCAAGGCACCTAGTGGCATGTATCGTGTTTCTCGTATTAATCCAAGTACAAGAAAATTTGTCATCCAAGTCAAATATGATAGAAGTTTAGGAATTCTGCTCAATGAGTTGTTATATCCGTTTACAATGTCCAAATGGTCTACCGATGATGGTGAAGTAGAGATTAGTTGGGAGACCCCGCAGGAGCCAAGCTGTAATTCATCCAGAGACTGCAAGGACTGGCCAAATTCAACTTGCAATATAACTAGAGATGGAAAGAAGAGGTGCCTTTGCAATGGAAGCTTCCCATGGGATGGCTCAAATTTAAATTGTACTAAAGGTTAGGACACTATTTCATGTGCCTAGCTATGGTAGATTGAGATTGCTCTATTAGTGAAGAAAGAATTAGACCACTAGGAGGATCCTGTCCTTTTGATATTTTGTTTTTCTTTTTTAAAATTGTTGGTGCAAGCACCTTGACTGACCTCAAGCTGCATTTCGAAAAGGAGTTCCTATACAAAATAAGGGAGAGGTCATCAGAAAGCCCACCGGTCCCGTATGACCAGATGCACTTCAACGCCTAAGTCAGTGAAATCCTTTACTGAGAGAGAGCAGAGCTAGTAAATCTAGATTAAAGGTAGTAAGAGTATGTATGTAGATGTGGTAGTGCGTAGGGTGTGAGAAATTGCCTTTAGTAGTGTGGTGGTGTGCAATGGTCAATGAATGGGTGAGTGCCTGATCAGAGTAATTTTTCTTAAAGTCATTGCCTGGCTGATTGAGGGGTTTGCCCTATGTATATAGGCTGATGTTCCTGCCCTCTCTCGCTTAGGGCTTTAGAGTTTAGAGGCCTCGAGCTGTCATTTTTGTTGAGGGAATTTATGGCCATTTTTGGGGTGATTTCCGGCGTGGAAGGTTGTTATCTGACTTGGTGGGAGATGGGATTGATTGTGGTGAGTCCCATTGAGATGAAGGAACATCCTCCCGTTGTCAATCTTGGACATGGTGTGAACTTGTTTGTTGAGCTTGGTCCTAGCATAGTCTTGGCCTTGTTGGTATGTACATATTTTAGGCCTCTTTGGGCGGAAAGTCGGGCCTCAGAGGCCTATCGGTACATAGTATGGTTCTCAAAAACCAGTTGTGATAATCAAACCTCGGACCTCTTTCTCTATTGCATTTCATCAGGGTTAAGAAAAATTTCAACTGTTCAACTCAAGATTTGTATATACGCGCAGCTTGCTAAAAGTTTTACTTTCCCTTCTGTATATATAATCACTTCTAATTGTACATTAGAAATTGGGAGGTTTTTTATATAACTTTCAAATCCTTTTCAGCTTATTGCAAGGTTTAGGTTTTTGGTATCATGCTTACCGTGTACTAACAATAAGCATTATTATTGCGATAATGAATCTAAACAGTACCATATATGTGAAATTTAATGTATCACTTTGATTTTTCCATCAGTGCTTGTAGAAGGTGATTATCCTCGGCCTTTAGGAGAGCATTCAAAAGGAAAGACGTCGTCGACTCTAATTGTTTTGATTCCTCTAATAGTAGTGTTTGTTCTCGCAAGTGCAATTGTTTGTATATATTTGTGGAGAAGAAAGATAGCCAAGAGACAAGGTAACGGCTTTTCGAAAAGTGTTAGACAATAAATTAAATGATTAAGTTCATCATTTTCTATCAACTTAAACTTTTGGAATATTTGGTGATTTTAACAAAATGCACTCTATTGTGCACAATATGTATTTCCCTTTGAATCAAAATGAAGCCATTTCTTTAGCTCTTTCATGTAATTAATTATCATGCAAGTGTAACTGATATATATGGTTGTCGATCTGCTAAACTCAGACAAAAGAAGAAGTGATGAAAGAAACCGAGTACTGCGCACAGTAGATACTGAAAGGCATCTGAAAGACTTAATGGCGAGTGAGTTCAGAGAAGAAGATGAGAAAGGCATAGATCTACCCTTTTTTGATTTGGAAGGCATTCTTGCAGCTACAGATAGCTTCTCAGATGCAAACAAGCTCGGAGAGGGGGGTTATGGGCCTGTTTACAAGGTGATTTCAGCATCTTTAACTAGTGTTAGTGTTCATGTAAACTAGTTTCTGGTTATTGGTAACATTATGAGTATGGTTTCTCAGGGCTTATTTCCAGGAGGTCAAGAATTTGCGGTAAAAAGGCTCTCAAGTGTCTCAAGACAAGGCTTACAAGAATTTAAAAATGAGGTGGTGTTGATTGCGAAACTTCAACATAGAAATCTTGTTAGACTTCGGGGATATTGCATAAAAGGAGATGAAAAGATTTTACTCTATGAGTACATGTCGAACAGAAGCTTAGACGCATTTATATTTGGTTGGTCTCTAAACCAAATTTATAATCTCTTGCGGTACTTGATAGACTATATATATCTTGTTTGAGTAAAAGCTGATTTTTTACTATTCTTGACACTATTCTTTGAATGGAAAATGGAAAACTTGCAAGATCAAAGTCTAAGCATATGTTTGGATTGGGAAATGCGCGTCAACATCATTGTGGGAATAGCTCGTGGGCTTGTTTATCTTCACCATGACTCCAGATTAAAGATCATCCATAGAGATATGAAAACCAGCAACATTCTTTTAGATAAGGAGATGACCCCGAAAATATCTGACTTTGGCTTGGCAAGAATTGTTAGCGGCAAAGAAACAGGGGTAAACACAACCAGAATAGTTGGAACTTAGTAAGCATAAATTTCAATCCCCAACTCTGTTTTCACAAAGAATATACAAGTGTTTGTCTTATCCACTGATGAAATATGTTGGCATGCAGTGGTTATATGTCTCCGGAGTATGCATTAGGTGGACATTTCTCAATTAAATCTGATGTTTTTAGCTTTGGTGTTGTTCTACTTGAGATTATTAGTGGAAAAAAGAATACAGGATTTTATCAATCAGAACTAGCCATGAGCCTTATAGGCTATGTAAGTGTGTTTCATTTTTCATAGTCACTACTACTTTTGGTCATTCCAGTTTTAATTTTAAAATTGTTACAGGCGTGGAGATTGTGGGTTGAAAACAAGGTGTTGGATTTAATGGACCCGGCTCTACATGAAGTTTGCAATGCAGATCAATTTGTGAAGTGCGTAAATGTTGGACTCTTATGTGTAGAAGAAGACCCCAATGACCGCCCTACCATGTCAAATGTTGTTACCATGTTTGACAGTGAAAATGCAACTGTTGCAACTCCGAAACAGCCAGCATTTGTTCCACGGAGAGGCCTTTCTAGCAAAGCTAGTTCTTCTAGTAAACCGGATACATGTACGGAATTAACAAGTAGTTTAGAAGAAACATGATAATGCCTTTTGCCAATGCAAGTTATCATGAGTCTGTCATCTATTAGACTTGCAAATTTTCTAGTGGACCAAACATTTGATATCAATTCTAGTAGAGTAGCCAAGCTGCTCGTAAATATGGTGCTTATCTGAAAAATATCAAATTTTGGATCGTTGGGTTTATCATTCATTTGCTTATGCTTTGTTTGTTTGGTAGTAGTCAACTCGACTATGTAGATTTTAAATTTATAAGTTTTACCACTTCGCAATAGTACGAATCAATTGTACTATAGTAAGGGTTATCGAACCACAAAGATTGGGGGTTGTTTTGCGTAACGGAATACTTAAAAAGCGTATTTAACTTAACTTTGTAATGAAAACAAAAGTAAAGTTGTAGAATTTAAGCTACAATGAGTAAAGTAAAGGAAAGCGGAAAATGAAAACAAACTTAAAAGAAAACTTAGGGTAATGATCGCATCTAATCCTCAACCAATGAAATGCTTAAAGTCTATATGAATCTTCCTAACAAGCATGATATGAGCGCATAATGGGAGTCAACCATTACGACGATCTCGACATGAAAACACTTTCGTTAAGACTTGATCATAAAGCACCTAGTTTCACATTAAACAACCCCACGTAAAGATTAATCTATAATTGAAAAACGTTTACACTACAAAAGGTGTGGGATAATTAATGCTCCCTAACTTACTACTCTATAAAACATCTTAATAAGCATACACAATACATGAAAACCATAATTTGGCCACAAAAACAAGGTATCTAGTTTTACACCGATCACATCACGTAAAAGTTATACTATAATTGAAAGACGGTTTAGACTACCAAAGGTGTGAAACGACCGGTGTTCCCTAGCATACCCTATAAGGTGACTCTAATAGGTAAACACACATCATGTCAAATAGAACCATTGCAAAAGACATCGTTCTCTTTCAAGAATGTTGATTTTACTCATGAATCCAAGAAAACTCATAGACAAGAAAATCCATTTTTCATGAATAAATTGATTGGAATCTTGAAGATAAAACCTTTTAGCATGTGTTTTGCAGTCCTCTAGCCCTTCACAATTATCAAACACATCTAGAAAATCCTAAGAACATCAAGAACACTTCATGGTTTTTGGAAAATATTTTGATCAAACCCTAAGAACTAATTTAGCTAGACATGAAATAAACTAATTTAAGCATGAAATAAAAAAAAAAAAAAAAAAAAAAAAAAAAAAAAAAAAAACAAGATTTAAATAAACTAAAAACACTATATTAATCTAAGAAGATTCAGATTACAAAAGGAAATGAAAAACATTAAAATTAACTAAGATACACCTGAGACAATTGAAGCTCCCAAAAGATGCATGCCTATCTCCCTCACCTATGCCTCATATATATAGAGGGTGAGATTTACAAAATAATATCTAAAGAAGAGATAAGATAAGAGATATGATAAAATAAGAGATAAGATATGATAGAATAAGAGATATTTGGAAATATCTAAGATATTTTGGAAATATTTGAAAATATCTAAAAAATATCTAGAAAATATTTAAAATATAAAGGAAGAGTGACATGTCAACATTGTTCCAGATTGTTCCGAAAATATCCAAATTCGATCGATCGATTATAAAATAGATCGATCGCATTTCGCTCGATCGCATTCGTGGTTGCCCTATCTCGATAGATCGCATCTCGCACGATCGATTTTTCTTCGACTGATGATTCGATCGATCGATTATGAAGTCGATCGATCGATTTGCCTTATCTGATTCTTCACTTAGCAGGAGCAACTTTGAACTCTGGAAATGACCAAATCGCCTTTGATGTATTTTCAGGTCTAATTCAGGTGTTTTGAACTAGATTTCAATTAAGACCTGAAAATAAGACAAAATACTAAAACACAACAAAATATTATATTTACAACACAAACTAGGCATAACAAATGTAAATTAAGGGGTCTTGAATAAAATAATTCAAGACTTATCATTTGGCGTAAAATATTTTTTGGTGTTTGGTGCAACCGAAAATGATGGTAAATGAAAACCATTTTTAGTTTGACCGAAAACGCCTCTTCAATTTTTGGAAAATGATTTATGGTTTTAAAAACCGTAAATTGTTTTTTTGAATTAAAACTCTTCATTCTTGCATGCACGTTTGTGGGTATTCGCCACTGTCGGGTATTGGAGTTTTTGACAGCCCGAATCTGCAACTGAAGGTCCCCAGATTTTGGGATCCGGTTGCTGGAATTCGACGGCACTAGCTGGATTCTGGCCTAGCCTCCGTCGTCGAAATCCGGCAACCACCGCCGGATTGCGATGAAATTGGCCATTTGCGCAGGAATTCAGCAACTGTGCCAGATTTTGGCGAAATTGGCAAGAATCTAGACAGTACTGTTGGATTTTAGCCACCATTGCTGAAATCTTGTCTTCGGTAGTTTTTCCCAGTTAATAATTTTTTCGTACGAGCAAAATGTCGAAAAATATTTTCAAAAAAATTATTTTTTTTTTCTGAAAAGTTATTTTATTAAAAGTATTTTTCGACAAAAAATATATTTACGTCAAAACAAATTGAGCAAAAGAGTTAGTTTGTTATAGGCCAATATTTGAGCGGCCATTGACATAGGTAAAAGCACTTCACGCTTTTCCAATTACTGAAACAATTTATGATCGGATAGTTTTCATAATTAGGAGTTTTAACCCATATTTGTGCTGCTTAGATGTCAAACTAGGGACACTGGAATGCGTTAGAGCACTAGCAGCAGATTCTCAACTATTTTTCCTATATTTAGGGAACAAAACTACTTTTTGCTTCCCTGTAAAAAATACTCCACAATAGATTCTCTTACATTTCTCTATATCAATGAAATATTATTTTTTTACTCTTATTTTATTATTTTTCTCTCTTTCCTACTTTTTCTCTCTTCCCTATATCAATTAATTATACTTCTTTTATATTAAAATAATACATAGGGAAAGAATAGCAGACATGTATACATAGGAAATTACTATTCATTCCCAACTATTTCATCTAAATACAGTGTATCTGCTGTGGGAGGTTTTTTTTATGTTTTTCATGAAATTTTTCCTTAATACAGGGAAGGGAACCATTATAGGGTAACTGCTGCTAGTGCTCTTAGAGCATTTCGAGCAAGAAAAATGCTAAAAATACAATTTTAGTATAATTAGTGCACAACTCTAAAATACAATAGGAGAGACCTATGTGTATGGAGTGGGACTCACACGTGAATTCCACCCCATTTTACTTTGAAGTTGTGCACTAATTGTGATAAGGATTGTGCATGAATCACAACCCTTCCGGGAGTAGTTTTTATTTTAGTTATTTAAAATATCACCTTTTTTATTTTTATTTTTTTTGTTTTAGTTAACTTTTCACTGTAACTTCCAACAATTTACTCTCTACTTTGTTAAAATATTATTTTTTAATTATTTTCTTTTATTTTTATTTTTTTTTCACTTCTCTCTCACTCTCTGGTCCCCCCACCCTCACTCTCCGGTTTTATAGTCGACTTAGCTTCCTTTCCTTTCTCTCACAGTTCAGAGCCGACAAAGTGAGAAAAATCCCTCTCTTTTCATCGTTCGCTTAAGGTCCACCGGAAAACGCCTCTTCGATAACCCATTCACCGAACACCAGAAACCCACCGGCAAATCTGGTCTCTCTCACGGTTTCTGCCCATTTGGGTTCACGGGTTCACCACCGGCGGCAACCCAGTCCTCCAATCTCTCAAAATCTCTCATGGGTCTCACTGTTTCTCTCTCCCCTTAATCTTCCTGTTTCTCTCCCGGTCTCTCGCCCTCTCTGTGACTCGGACGAGATAGAAAGAGCAAGAATATAAGAAGAAAAGAGAGGAGGAGAGGAAGGTTCGGGAGATTGGGAAAGAAGAAAGAAGAAAGTAGGAGAGAAGGAAGAGTCCGTGTACTGAAGAAAGAGAGCGACAGAAAGGGAGAGAGCGAGAAAATATTAATAAAAAAATCTCTCAAAATCTCTCATGGGTCTGACTATTCAAGTATTCATTGTTCACTGTTAAGAAAAAAAACACAAACTAAAAAGAAACTAATCTGCTGAGAAGAAAAAAAAAAGTGCAAAAATAGTGAAATTTGATTATTTTGAAAAAAAAAAAAAAAGTGCAAAAATAGTGAATTTTAATTATTTTGAAAATTTTAACTCTCCTGATACTCTTACACAAAATTTAACAAAGTGACTAAATCAAAAATTTAGAAAGGACCTTCACCGTAAACCTCGAAGATGCCAAGGCATCTGCAGCACAATGCAGCAAAGGCGTCCTAGATGGGCTTTTCTTTGGTAAGCCTTGAGCAAGTCACATATTACGATTTATTTAATTTGTTCAAAATATTGTTAAAACATTGATTAAATTATTAATATTTATTAATATTTATTTACTTTAAATTTTAAAATAAATAGTAATTTAGTAAACTGATTCATATTTGCGTGATTGTAGAAAGGCTCATAACCCCATAGAGGCATGGTGGCCATAAACTCGATCTAGAGGAACGCCTTGAGGGTAGTGGGTTGGATGAATTGAGCTTGGAGCCTAGGAGTGCAGGTAATGCCCTAGGGCTGAGGCCTTACCCATGACCTTCAATTCACCGCATCTTCCAACTTAAAGTGACACGTAGACTCATACCCCAAAATGTTAAATTAATCCTTAAAGCATATGGTGTATGCTAAAATATTATTAAAATCTGTTTTGAAATTTCAACATAAATCTGCTAGCTTGGTCAAGGACAAATCTATATAAACCTTCAAGAATTTCAAGATATCAAAATTATACATTTCCGTTTAGAGATATACTATGAATGCCAATCAGTTTATTACAATTTGATCCAATCCTCTCCAAAATGCATTACCTCATTAACAAATTAGGGTTTAATATTTTTGAGTAATGCTATGAATCAATCTCTCATCCACTCAATGTCTATGTTCTATGGTCTCCTATAGTATTTAGTGCATGAAATTGATTTTTTTTGTTAAGTAGACCACATAAGCGTCGGGGTGATGGAGGGATGATAATAAATCCCAACCTCCAATAGAATGAACAACTAATATAGAAACAAAATGGTGGAGAAGGTAAAGTGGAAAAAGGATCTTAGATATATTAATTGATAATCGCATCTTACTTCCTGTTAAAAACTATACCTAAAACTAATAAAACTCTCAATGGCGTTGACGGTGGCGGAGATTATATTTCTCTTGTAAGTGTTCGCGCAGATATCACTAATAGCAAAATAAATATTATATCATGAAACACCACCTAGTCACCCGCATAGAGAAATGTTTCCCTGTTACCCTGAAGACCATTTCTATCCAATTGTTTAATAGCAACAACTTGCAAAAGACAAGAAACTAATTTGAGGAAAAAGATACGCATAAACCATTTTCTCCATTAATTAATCTCCTAGACATGTAAGATTGACATTCAATTCCTCACATTTAAAGAAACTAGACAATATCAGAAAGAAATAAGTAATATCCCCAAAACAGAAGGGGCTTTTGGGTATTTTCCTTCGTACTTTTTTTTTTTAAAAAAAAAAGAGTGGGGTGGGGGGTGGGTGTTTGACGCGTGGTAGGAGATGACTCAGCCCCCTCATTCGTGTGTCTTTCACGGTAGTTACGAAATCCAAACCAAACAGAAAAAGAAAAGAGAAAGAGAGAGAGAGAGAGAGAGAGAGAGAGAGAGAAAGACGCAGAAGAAGAAAAGAAAAGAAAAAGAAGAGATGAGAAAGAATGAGGTATGTAACAGTACCATTAATGGGCTGGATGGGCTTGGTTTTTGTAATGGGCCGAATGGGCTTGGTTTTAGTAGTTAGTGGCGAAGCCCATTTCAATTGTAAGAGTTGCTACTTTGTTAGATTAGGGGCTATATATGTGTATATAAGGTTCAAGACTATGATTGTAGATATATCTGATAACTAAGAAGATCGATTACTGCTGTAATTGGAGGTTGAGCACCTTGAATCGCTTTAGGAGGCCGGACACGTCAAACTATCCATTTCAATACAGATTTCATTATTCTTTCATTTCTTTCCCTTTTTCATTCCATTTCCATTTCAAATTCCTTAAACAGATTTCAGCACTTTAACGGTTGAGGTTAGAAGTGTTTTCTCTACTAATGTGAGATTTTCTTGACTTTAAATTACTTGATGATTTTAGAAATAATCATATTGTATTTGGTGTTTTTGGCTATGGAAAATAATGGGTGTCGGAAATTTCCTTTGAATTGTGTTGGGTGCCGGAGATTTTGATTGTTTATTTTTGGGGTGGTTCTCTTTTGGGAGTTTTGGTTGGAGAGGATAATTAGTTGTGGAACAGAAATTTTCTACAAATCGATTTGTATGAAATTTTATACAACCCACATAAAAGATTGATATGTGTCCCTTTGCATGTGAGAAACACATGTTGTTTTAATAGTATGTACTTCTCATATTTTTTTAATAGCATTAATAAAAAAGTATGTGATTCTCACATGTTTAAATGATATATGTCACTCTTATATGTGGACTGTATTAAATTTTTTACAAATCGATTTGTAGAAAATTTTTGTTCTTAGTTGTGGGTATTTATTTGTTCTAGAGATTTAGGGATTTTGAGTTGTATTCTTGTTAGACTTGATTTTTGGATGAAGGAAGATTTGTTTACAATTTTAGAGAGAAACAAAATATGAAGCGGAGGAGCTATGAGTTTCCAGCAACTAGAAGTCTCGAAGAAAAGAAACGTAAAAGAGGAAAAGAGAACTTACAGGGAAGAGAGATTCGCATGTGAGAATGAGGAAATAGAGAATAACAAGACAAAAACAAAGAAGAGGGGATTTATAGTAAAGTAAGAGATAGATAAATGAATAACAAAATAGTAGTAATAAAGGGGCTTGCGGTTATGTGTGGGATGAAAAGGGAAGATTGAGGAAGAAGACAAAAATTGGATAAGGTACGTGTGAGATAATAAAAGATTTAGAGAATAGACAAAAGTGAAAAATTGACTTTGAAGAATTTTATTATTTAAAGAATACGTAGTTTGTTATTTTAGGTAATAATATTTAATTTTGTTGTTTTTAGGAACAAGGGACATAAACCAAGGCGTGGCAAATCCACGTGGTAGTGGTACAGGAATCTAAGGTAAGTAGAATTGATTAATTAAGGATTTTATAAAAATAATACGCCAAAACGTAAAGATTTTAAAATAAAATGTATTTGGGTATATATACATGTGCATAGGTCTTATTGTCATTGATTCTCAAAGTAAATAATTTTTTTTGAATAAATCATGCAAATAGTGAGCCGAACTATATTTTGATACTGATGATGCATAATAGTATATTTGATGCAGTGATGCCATTGTGAAATTTATATGTGAAATTTTATAAATGCGAATTGCATTGATTGAGCTGGAAAAACATTGGGTACCAACGTTATAGATGAGAATTATATAATGAAATATGACATTTTGTTTAAGGTGTAAATCGCATCTTACTTCCTGTTAGAAACTATATATACCTAAAACTGATAAAACTCTCCACCGCGATGATGGTGGCGGAGAATATATTTATCTTGTAACCGGTGTTCATGATTGAATTTTCTGCAACTTCTTTTGGAAGTATATAGTTGGGGTCTTCAAAAATATTGTTCAAGTCTTCTGGCAAGTCAGTGTTGACCGATCCGATCCATTTAGACCAATTTACATCAGTATCCACGTCCCAAGGCAACTCCTTGTGTCTTTCCATGCCACTAACCTTCTCAATTAATGTTTGGAGCATCTTATGGTTCAACACTTCATGGTGTTTGCATGCGTTACACTTTGCAAATACTTGGTGCACATACTCATATTCACATTTGTATATACTTTGTTTTTTGAAAATAACTCCTATAAAGACCCAGTGTAATTTACACCCTGTAATTAATAAGAGGTAGACATATTAGCAGGGACGAAGGGAAGGGGGCCGGTATAGTCCATGCCCCCCCCCCCCCCCCCCCCCTTCAATTCTTAAGAAGAATAAAATTTTAAGATTAAAAAAAAATTATAAGGTTTGCAGTGCATTGGAGGAAGACATGTGTGGACTCTTGGAGTCACATGCCTGGCAAAACTCAGTTTCCTAAGGATGCGTGGCAAATGTAGCGTAAAATGGGGATTCATCAATACAAGTAGATGACATTAGAAAAGTCTAAAAAATATGCGTTTCATTTGTTTTGTGTTGTATTTAGTTGAACGTGTTTTGTATATATTAATATAATGTGATTTGTATAATAGTTAGTGGGCTACTGTGTTAGTTAGAGTGGTTTGTTCTAGCAAAAGGTGTAACAGAATGTTAACTTCAAGGCCATGTCATTCAGGTAAAGCCTTGCGTAAAACACACAATTTCATTTAATTGAAATTTATCAATTCCAGTACAGAAATTGAGACCCTTTTTTCTTTTCTTTTTTTTTTTTCTTTTTTTTTTTTTTTTTTTTTTTTTTTTTTTTTTTCCTTTTTTTGAATCTTTGGACAGTGATTTTCTATACATATTTTCCAAAACAAAAAATCTTTTCAATTTTGATTACTAATTTTTAATTTCAAAGGAATAATAAAAATATACAACTGGGTTATGTTTAATTTACTTAAAATTTGGCGTTATTTTATTTATTTTTTAATATGAAGTAATATATACTTCATAGATGACCGACCATTTAGACAAGAGGATATGGACTTGTATTTTTGAATTTATATATATTCATACTTTAATTCCTACTTAAAAAAAAAATAAAAAAAATTATTTATCCCTCCCAATAAAATGTATGGCTCTGTACCTATCAGCTTGAAATACCAAAACAATATGATTGTCCACATACGCTCAAAAAGCAATGCCATACAATCAGAAAAAGGTTGTTAACTACAGAATTGTTTCACCGTGCCATGTACAAATTGCAATAACAAGATGAATGGTGTTGTTTTAACCACCAACGGTGGATTCTGCATCCCAAGACGCGTGTGGTATGCACATGTTGCAATTTCATCTGCCTTTACGTCATGTTATCATGTAAAAAAAATGTTACAGGAAGATGAATCAAGAACGAAATAAATTAGCTAAATTAGAACATAATATTTAGTTTGGTGATAAATTTAAACTAGACTTATATATATTTGAAATAAAATTAAATGAGTTAAACTTAGACATGTAATTCTCTACTCGAATCTAACCTAAAACAATAACATTACTCCCTGTAAAATGCACGTGGGAATGAACCTAGACGAGGTGAGTTTGTCGGTGGAGTTATGAATTGAAGGGGTTGGACTTTGTCAATCCAATCTGACCATGGTTAAAGGTGGGGTAGTTGACCAGGTTGGATTAAGTGTTTTTTTTTTTTTTTTGTTTTTTTTGTGGTTAGGTTGGGTTTAGTTGAAACCTGAGGATAAATAATGATAATAAATTATTATTTCGGTTTCAATGAACAAGTTTCATTGAACAAGCTAGGATTTTGCCAAGAAGTTTCTTGGCCTGCTTATTATTATCCAACGCGGAATCAGAGCTGTGGTACGGTAGTTCTGCAGCTCTCTGCAATTTTTTCTACTAGTCTTGCATACATGCATAGAGTATAACTTCTTCCATGGCGGCCTTCAACGGAGCCTCTTCCTCCTCCCTTTCATCTTCTATTCATCAGTGCGCTTACGATGTATTTTTAAGTTTTAGAGGTCAAGATACTCGTAGAGCTTTTACTGCCCATCTATATGCAGCTTTGCGTCGAAATGATATCAATACGTTCATGGATGACAACCTTAGAAGCGGTGAAGAAATTTCACCAGCACTTCTCAAAGCCATTGAAGAGTCAGCGATTTCAATCATTGTACTCTCTAAAAACTATGCATCCTCCCGATGGTGCTTGGACGAGCTGATGAAGATCCTCGAGTGTAGAAAAACATGGGGGCAACACGTTCTACCCTTGTTCTATCACGTACATCCGTCGGAAGTACGGAATCAAACAAATAGTGTTGGAGAAGCATTCGTTAAACTTGAAGAAAGGTTTAAGCATGATCAAATGAAGTTGCAAAGGTGGAAGACAGCCCTATCACAAGTGGCCAATTTGTCCGGGAGGCTTTTGGGGAACAAGTATTTCTAACAACTCTTTTTATATTATAAGAAAGAATTCTAAATTCATTAAAAATTTCATTTGCATTAAGATCATATTTTGAAAATTAGTCATTTTTAATGCAATTTATTCTTACAAATATTGTATTGGCAGGAATGAAGCTGAATCTATTCGCGAAATCATTCAATGGATCAATTCAATATTATTAAAACATAGATACTTTCAAGTTGCTCAGGATCCAGAGTCTCGCCAACAATATGTGAAACCACTTTTAGATATAGAGAAGAATATTGATCGTACATGTCTAGTAGGTATCTTTGAAATTGGTGGAATTGATACAACAACTATCGCCAAAACCTTCTACAACTCGATTGCATCTCTAACCGAAGGTAGTTGTTCTCTTGAAAACATTAGAGAAACTTCCGACCAAAAGGTTATGATCCATTTGCAAAACTCGATCTCTAATGTTCCAATTCTATGGCTTTTCATAATGCACATCGTGCACAATATGAGGTTTTATCCCTAGAATTAAAATAAAACTCTTTATTGTTTCATGTTATTATCATGTCACTAATATATATAAATATGGTTGTCTTTTGAACTTAGAAAACAGGATAAGAGACTTACGAAATCAACCACTGCATGCATTAAACAGTGAAAAAAAGGTCAAAGACTTGATAGACTCCGGTGAGTTCTTGAAAACATTAGAGAAACTTTTTGCCAAAAGGTTTGATCCATTTGTAAAAGTCTCAATAGTTGTAATAATTCTGCAGGCTTTCATAATGCACACTGTGCAAAATATGAGGTTTTGTCCCTTTAAATTAAATTTGTCATTTCATATCATTATTATATAACTAATATATATATATGGTTGTCTTTTTGAACCCAGAAAACAAAAGAAGTGATAGAAGAAGTCGAGCAGTACTTTGTGCATTAGATAGTAAAAAACTTGTCAAAGCAGTTGACCATTGCTTTTTATTCATCAAAAAAATAGGAAAACCTGTCAAAGACTTGATAGGCTTGGGTGTGTTCAGACAAGAAAATATGGAAGGTATATATGCACCATTTTTTGATTGGAAATGCATTCAAGCAGCTACAGATAATTTCTCAAATGCAAAGAAGCTTGGACAAGGAGGGTTTGGATGTGTTTTCAAGGTGATTTCAATAGCATTAATTGGCATTTAATCTTAATGTAAACTAGTTTTTGGTTGGTAGTAATATCTTGAGTATGGTGACTTTGGTCCCAGGGCACATTTTCAGGAGGTGAAGAGATTGCAGTAAAAAGGCTTTCGAAGGTCTCGCAACAAGGCATAAAACAATATTTTGAAAAAGAGTTGGTGGTGATGACAAAACTTCAACACATGAATATTGTTAGGTTTCGAGGATATTGCATAAAAGGAAAAGAAAGGATTGCAGTTTATAAGTACATGCCGAACAAAAGCTTAGAGTCATTTATATTTGGTTGGTTTCTAAATGAAATTCCTAATATCTAGCATGCTTGATAAACTGTATCTTGTTTAAGTTAAAGCTGATTTGTTATTGTTGCTAAAACTGTTCTCTTGAATGGCAATGAAAACCATACAAGATCAAAAGAAACGCATGTGTTTGGACTGGAAAATGCGCGTCAACATCATTTTGGGAATAGCTCGTGGGCTTCTTTATCTTCACCGTGACTCCACATGGAGGATTGTTCATGGAAATCTAAAACCCGACAACATTCTTTTAGACGAGCAGATGAACCCCAAAATAGCTGACTTTAGCTTAGCAAGGATTGTTGGAAGCAAAGAAACCGGGGTAGTTAAAACTTTGTAAGCACAATTTTCAAACTCTCAACTCTATTTACACATAATATACAAGTGCCTACCTTATCCACTGATGAATGTTGGCATGCAGTGATTATATGTTTTCGGAAACTGAGGAAATAATTACCACAATAGCTGGAACTATGTAAGCACAATTTTCATTCCCCCAACTCTATTTACACAGAATATACAAGTGCCTTCATTATTTACTAATGAATTTTGGCATGTAGTGGCTATATGTCTCCGGAGTTACTAGCTTATGGAATTTTCTCAACCAAATCCGATGTTTATAGCTTTGGTGTACTTCTACTAGAGATTATAAGTGGAAGAAGGAATGCAGAATTGACTATGTCAGAACCACATGAGAACATTATAGAATATGTAAGTGTGTTTAATTTTCCATAATGACTATATTGTTTTGGTTATTTTATGCTTCATTCCAATTCTGAGTTTAAAATTGTCTCAGGCGTGGAGATTGTGTGGAGAAAACAAGGTGTTTGATTTAATGGACCCAACTCTACATGAAGTTTGTAATACAGATCAGTTTGTGAAGTGTGTACATATTGGACTCTTATGCGTACAAGACGACCCAAAAGACCGTCCCACCACATCAAATGTTGTTGCCATGCTTGACAGTGATACTCGAACACTTCCAACTCCAAAACAGCCCGCATATGTTCCAAGCCTTTCTAGCAAAGTTAGTTCTTTTCGGATAGCGGACACATATACGGAATTAACTAATAGTTTTGAGTTTGAAGGAAGATAATGGTTGATACCAATGCAAAGATTCGAGTGGACCAAACATTTGATATCAATTATGGTGCTCGTAGATATATATATGGTGCTTACCTGAAAAATCTCTCATGTAGTATTTTGGAACATTGGGATTACCATTCGTTTGCTCAGACGTTACTATGGGAATCATACGCTTAAGAGTGCTTAGTCATTATTTAGACTTTAAAAAACTATTTATCAAAATTTCAAACCACATAGAAGAATTTAACATTTATCCTTAAATATCGTGTTAAGAGCATTCATAGTGGGCTCTCTACATTCGGCTTTACTTTAAAATTTGACAAAAAAAACATCATATAATAGGCTCTTTAGCTAATGTAATATTTAACATCGGTAAGAATTCCTCTTTAAATGTAATGAGCTCAAAAGGTAAAAGTTAACTTTTTTTTCATATTATTTCCTCCCTTTGCACAACAAAGTTTTGAATTACAGTTATAGTTGGGCAGAGAAATTAAATTCTGATATATAGTTAGTTTCACTAATAAAAAATGATATTTAGTTAAAGGAGATAAATATTTAGAGAGTTTAATATTTAATAGGCTTGAAAAGTGGCTAGTTTAATAGTTTTTTAGAATTAAATTTAGAGAAAGTTCATTGTACCCATAAAATGGTATACCCAAAAATGACACTTAAACCAATTCAGGAACCGAATTGCCCCATAATATATTCCAAACAAAAGGATGCATCTACCGCTAATCTAAAGTTGGGCATGATTCTCAAGGTGCGTCCCATGGGAATCTAAAGTTGAATCAATGGTCGCTTTTTAAAAAAGAAAAAGAAAAAGAAAAGACAAATCCTCGTAATCATGTCGAGTTTTTTATTATTTTTCTAGGCACATAATCATGTCGATTTTTTAATTATTTTTCTAGGCACATAATCATGTACTTGATTATTCTAATTTCTCACAACGAGAACGAGAAAAGTAAAGCTACCAAGACTATACTGCAGAGGGAAATGGACGAATTTGCAGACCAAAATAATGAAAATTGCTGATCAGTAAAGCTTCTTGGTTAAAAAGCATGCAAGAACATCGTGGCGTTTTTGTATCAGGAAATCGTGAGGGCAACGAGATGATAAGCAGCCTCAGTATGGTTGAAATGATAGAAAATTTCAATGAAATTATTCGTAATGGTAAGCCATAGAAGAAAAATCAACTGTATATTGTCTTCAAGTTGCTTGCTGTATTCTATCTTTTCCTTGTACATACTCTTGTTCTGTTCCTGTCGTGTGGATTGCTATGCTAGAGATACTTTGAAGCAGGGCGACTGGATTATTGACGATGGAGAAACAACCCTTGTCTCCAGTACCTTTGAACTGGGATTCTTTACCTCTAGCAACAAAAGGTTCGTTGGGATATGGTACAAACAGGATCAACAAACAGTTGTGTGGGTTGCCAATCTAGACAGCCCAGTAGTTCCACTGGAGCTTTTGGAATTGCAGAAGATGGCAACCTTAAGGTATGGGATAATACTACTGGACACCTTTATTGGAATACTAGTGTTGAGATTTCTTTGTCTGCAAATCGAACTGTGCAGCTCATGGATTCTGGAAACCTGGACTTAAGCGATGATGGTGATGATCAGTTGGCGATGAGTCTGTGGGAGAGCTTCCAAAATCCAACTGATAAATTTCTTCCAGGTATGAAGATGGATGAAAGCCTGACGTTGACTTCATGGACAGGTGATGTTGACCCGGGAAGTGGGGAGTTCACGTTTAAGCAATACAAAGAAGAATCAGGCCACTACGTAATCTCAAAAAGGCCAGGACTACTCGATTATTGGAGAAGTTGGATGTCAGGCGACTTCTTGAGCTTTGATGAAATGCACGAGCATTTTGAAGTAGCAAACTTGTTATCAAATTTCAGCAGGCGGCAATGCGCGAAGCACAGCAAGTACTATAGCAGGTGTTTGCCGGAGGCTGATGGTTACAAAAGGTTAGTAATGAAGCATACGGGAGAATTACAGTATTTGAAGCGGGATGCGGACAGTGGAAATTGGGTTTTGGAATGGTGGGTGCCGAACGACAAATGTAGCATTTACAATGCTTGTGGGAAATTCGGCAGCTGCAATGTTAACAATGGTGTGCTATGCAAATGTTTGCCTGGGTTCTGGAGATTTTTTGGATGGGTGCACCAAAAATTCAACATCATCTGACAACAGCGACATGTTCTTGAACTTAAAGATGATGAAAGTGAACAACCCAGACTCTCGTATCTATGATGCAAACAATGAAACAGAATACAGAAAGCAGTGCCTTAACTCCAGCCTGTGTCAGGCTTATTCATTGACCGACATCTGCTGGATTTGGACTGAGAATCTAAGTAATCTTCAAGAGGAGTACACAAACGGTGGTCGTAACCTCTCTATCCGCGTGACAAAATCTGTTATAGGTACTCTTTTTACACCTTGAAATATGCTAGGATTAATTCAGTAGCTAAATTAAAAAATCATCATCAATGTTAAAAAGGGAACTGAGAAAACACCTATGCTGATATGGAATTTTAAAATCATATCGCTAATCTTTCTTTTTGTTCTTGACGATGACATTAAAGAGTCACTTGTCACCCGTGGGCTGCTAGGGTATTTATAGAAGTACTTGACATGTCACGCAACTTGTTATCATTACTATTCCAAATTTTATATACCTTTGCAGAATCAACTGTTAGGAATTGTGAGCCTTGGCACAAACTTGATACCCTATCCACTGAGCACTGGACCAAATTGCGGCGAACACACGTACTTCAAGCTTGATTGCAACAGTTCCACAGGCCAGGTTAAATTCAAGGCTCCCAGTGGCACCTATCGAGTAGCCAGTATCGATCCAAGTACACGAAAATTTGTCATCCAAGTCAAATATGTAGGATATGATAGAAATTCAGGAGCAACTCAGCTTCTCAATGACTCATTGCCGTTTATTGAGAGCACGTGGCTTTTCACTAATTCTAGCAACAGTTCTGGCACTGAAGCTGAAGTAAAGATTAGTTGGGAGACCCCGCACGAGCCAAGCTGTAATTCTTCCAGAGACTGCAAGGAATGGCCAAATTCAACTTCCAATGTAACAAGAGATGGAAAGAGGTGTCTTTGCACAGGAAACTTCCAATGGGATGGCTCAAATTTAAACTGCAATAAAGGTTAGGATGCTATTTCATGTGCCTCTGGCAGATTAAGATTGGTCTATTAGTGAAGGAGGATCCTGTCCTGCTGTTTTTTTTTTTTTAGTTGTGATAATTAAACCCCGGACCACTTTCTCCATTGCATTTCATCAGTATTAAGAAAAATTGACCCTGTTCAACTGAGGATTTGTGCAGCTTTCTAAAAGTTTTATTTTCCTTATGTATATATAATCACTTCTAATTGTATGTTAGAAATTGGAAGGTTTTTGGTAGAACTTTCAAATCCTCTTTAGCTTATTGCAAGGTTTAGGTTTTTGGTATCATGCTTACCTTGTACTAACAATAGACATTATAATTGCGATAATGAATCTAAACAGTATATCTGAGGAATTTGGCTTATGATCACTTTAATTTTTCCATCAGGGCTTGTAGAAGGTGATTATCCTCAACCTTCAGAAGAGCATTCAAAAGGAAAGATGTCGTTGACTCTGATTGTTATGATACCTCTAATAGTAGTGTTTCTCCTTTCAAGTGCAATTTTTTGTTTATATATGTGGAGACGAAAGATGGCCAAGAGACAAGGTAACTGCTTTACGAAATGCACTCTACAGAGCACAATCTGCAGCATTTCCATTTGACTCAAAATAAAGCCATTTATTAACTCTTTCATGTAATTAATTATCATGTTAGTGTAACTGATATATCTGGTTGTCTTCTGAACTTAGAAAACAGAAGAAGTGATGAAAGAAATTGAGTGCTTCGCACATTAGACAGTGAAAAACATCTCAAAGACTTGATGGGTTCGGGTGAGTTCAGAGAAGAAGATGAAAAAGGCATAGATGTACCCCTTTTTGATTTGGAAAGCATTCTAGCAGCTACAGATAACTTCTCAGATGCAAACAAGCTCGGAGAGGGGGGCTATGGGTTTACAAGGTTATTTCAACAACATTAATTGATGTTAGTGTTCATGAAAACTAGTTTATGGTGAGAGGTAACATTGTGAGTAAGGTGTCTCAGGGCACATTTCCAGGAGGACAAGAAATTGCGGTAAAGAGGATCTCAAGTGTCTCAGGACAAGGCTTACATGAATTTAAAAATGAGGTGGTATTGATTGGAAAACTTCAACATAGAAATCTTGTTCGACTTCGGGGATATTGTGCAAAAGGATATGAAAAGATTTTACTCTATGAGTACATGCTTAACAAAAGCTTAGACTCATTTATATTTGGTTGCTTCTAAACTGAATTCCTAATCTCTTGTAGTGCTTGATAGACTATATATCTTGTTTAATGTGGCTAAAATTATTCTCTTGAATGACAAATGAAAACCTTGCAAGATCAAAAGCTAAGCATGAGTTTGGATTGGGATATGCGCTTCAAAATAATTTTGGGAATAGCTCGTGGGCTTGTTTATCTTCATCATGACTCCAGATTGAGAATCATCCATGGAGATCTGAAAACTAGCAACATTCTTTTAGATGAGGAGATGAACTCCAAAATATCCGACTTTGGATTGGCAAGGATGATTGAAGGCAAAGAAACAGGGGCAAACACAACGAGACTAGCTGGAACTTAGTAAGTTTATTATAGACACTATACAGCGTAATTGTGAAAGCTTATTCAATCCTAACTCTATTTAGACAAAAAAAATGTACACGTGCCTAACTTATCCACTAATATACATTATTATGCAGTGGCTATATGTCCCCGGAGTACGCATTAAATGGACTTTTCTCAGTTAAATCTGATGTTTTTAGCTTTGGTGTAGTTCTACTTGAGATTATAAGTGGAAAAAAGAATTATGAGTCAAATCTAGCCATGAGCCTTAAAGGTTATGTAAGTGTGTTTACTTTTTTGTAGTCATTAATTTCTTTGGTCATTTTATACTTCATTACAATTCTGATTTTAAGATTGTCTCAGGCATGGAGATTGTGGGTAGAAAACAAGGTGTTGGATTTAATGGACCAGACTCTACGTGAAGTTTGCAATGCATATCAGTTCGAGAAGTGTGTAAACATTGGACTTATATGCGTACAAGAAGATCCAAATGACCGCCCCACCATGTCAACTGCTGTTACCATGCTTGACAGTGAAACTGCAACAATTCCAACTCCAAAACTGCCATCTTTTTTTTCAGGCACAGAGCTTTCCAGCACAACTAGTTCTTCCACAAGACCAGACACATATACGGAATCAACTAGTAGTTTAGGAGGAACATGATAATCCTTGATACCAATGCAAGTTTCTGTCCTTTACTAGACTTGAAAAGGTTCTAGTGGACAAAATATTGGATTATATAAATAAGAAGGTTGTATTTGCCGTTCACCCAAATGAATCTTTTCTCCCAATATACATTGCTTTACTTGGAACTTCTCTATGGTAACTGTATTTGGTAATGACGGTAGTTTTGCGTGCTATTTTGTTCCAGTCATTGTGAAGTAACCTATATGTAAGATTTGAATATCTATTCCTTTACTTGAAACTTCTCAACAGTAATTGTATTTTGTGATGATTGTAATTTCTTTTCTTTTCTTTTTTCGCTATTCTTGTTTTTCCGGTTCAAGTTTGAATATAATCTCTTCTGATTCAAGTGTGGGGCGGAGGATTTGAGCAGTGTTATTCACATGCAAGAATCAAGTCAAGTGAAGTTGAGCAGAGTTGGCTATCTAGGCTTTTGACAAAATCAACTTCCTCAATCCTCCTAAAGCCTATATTTACACTTCCACCCTCTATTATGCCTATCTAACATTACAATGCCAATCAATAGTTGCCTGTTTGATTCCTTTTCACTTGAGTCTCATGTTTAGTTGGCAAAACCTGGCCAAGACCGTACACTTTTAGTAGACACTCCACATAAGGAATGCCGGGCAACCATTTTCAAGTATCTTCACATAATTATCAAGTTAATGATTACCTTAGCACTCTCCCTTAGAGAAATTTTACCATTTACCCTAGCTAACTTAAGCGTTAGAGATTTCCTTAGCCAACATCCCCTCCTCCAATTCTCCAATTATCTTACTCCTTGTAGGCATCCACTGTCAGAATTTCATGCCATCTTTGTGAATATTTGACTACTTTCTTAGGCAAAAGATCTTATGGTGCAAACTAGATCGATGGGTGCTAGGAGAAACGCCGTGGACACTACAGTCTAAGGACCTCATGAAAACCCGCCTCATGACCCCTAGGACCAACATATCTCCATGCTAGACCTCCACCAGCAATGTCTCAACCGAAACATGAACCTATTCCCGCAACAAAAGCAAATGTTAATGCAACACTCTTGCAGGGACCAAAGACCCTCCCATCGCGATGAACTGGAGCCACCTATAGGAGGGAAGAAGATGAATTTCCTAAAGCAAAAAAGCCAGATGGGGGGCTAGACCGTGAAAACCAACATGAGTCCCTAGAAATTTTTTGAAAGGAAAGCACATGGAGGAGTTAGAAGCATCTAGCCACGTAGAGGAGCAACTGAGGAGATGCAGGCCAAACTGGACGGCATGATGGAGGCCCTCAATGAAAAAAAAATAATAATGATGGTTGTGGATGAGCTTTTCCGTTTGGTCAAACTTCAAGTTCACCCCTCAGATAATGGAACTTCTCCTTCCCGGAAGTTCAAGATGTCCCAACTGGAAATGTTTGATGGTACCCAAGACCCCCTGGACCAACTGAAACTTACAAGGCCCTCATGCACTAGCAACTCGTCCCTAATGAGATCATATACAGGTCCTTCCCAACTACGTTAAAGAGATCAGGTTGGAGGTTGTTCAAAAGGCTGAAATGAGGGCCGATCAGCTCCTTCACCATGCTAAGCCGACAATTTGTGTGGCACTTCCTCGGGGAACAGAGACAACTAACGCTGGTAACATACCTCCTGAATATCTAGCGAAATACTGACAAATCCCTTTGAGACTACGTGTGTCAGTTCAATCGGGAAATGATGTTGGTAGACGACATAGATGAGAAGGTGGTCTTGACAACCCCCACGGGAGGTATGCGGTCATCAAAATTCGTTATCTCCCTATTAAAGCACAACACACCCCTAATTCTTCTCTAACACAAGAGTTCTAGTGAGTGTATCGAGAAGACTTCCGGTAGTTCACAACTCCTAGTAACAACCGGTTCCTAAAGATAAGAGTCCTACTTGTATTGAGTGAAAGAGTTTTACTTGTATTTAAGTTAGTATAGATTATTGATTACAGTTTTGTATTAGATAAGACTTATCCCTAAGAGATAGTATTAGATTAGGAAGCTAGAAGTTAGAAGTTATCTTGTATTCTATACAAACTCTATATAATGGAATAGACACTCACAAGTTGAGTAAGCTTTGAAAGCCAAATATTCTGTGTTTTTATATGGTATCAATGCCCTCAATAGACTAGCGTCTTTTTTACCATTATCATGTCCGATTTTACAACCACTTCAGGCGAAACAATTCCCACCCTTACTCCATTGTCACCCAATATTGTGTTCTTTATCCCAAACATGAATCATACCCTGCAAATCAAACTCTCCGATGCCAATTTTCCAAGCTGGAAAACTCAGATCATGGCTTTTGTTAAAGCCCAAGACTCTTATGGTTTCCTGGATGGTACTTCTACACCTCCAACCCTGACAATTCCGAATCCGAGCATCACTCCAGATGCTCCTACCACCATAGCAAATCCAGAATTTTTAGCTTGGTGCCAACGTGATCAGATGCTACTCAGCTTGCTCATCTCCACGCTTACTGAACCGCTTGTTGTTCATGCTGTTGGTTGTGCTACCGCTCACCAACTTTGGACTACCTTAGTGCCCATGTTTGCTTCTCAAGCCCGTTCTCGGGTCCTACAGATTCATTATCAACTTGCTACCTCCAAGAAGGGTAGCGCATCAATCACGAAATTCTCTCAAACGTTCAAGGCTCTATGTGACAACCTTGTGCTGCCGGCCAACACCTCAACAACTTTGAACGAACCTCCTATTTCCTAGCAGGTTTCGGATCTAATTACAATCCGTTTGTTACCTCCATCACTACCTGGTTGGATCCTCTATCTCTCAATGAAATCTACGGCCACCTTCTGGCACATGAGATGCGAATCTTTCATCACAAGGTTCCCCATTGCTCGGTCGAGGCTATCGCAGTCGTGGTTACACCAACAACTACTGTGGTCGAGGATTTTTTCTCTCCTAGCCACGGCAGAGGAACCTCCTCTCATCCTGACTTAGGACAATCTTCAAGACCCATCTGCCAGCTGTGTGGCAAAATCGGGCACATTACCCCCAAATGCTATCAGCGTCTAGACCCTGCATCTGCTGGACCACCTTCTGCCCAGTACCAGTCCACTCAAGCATATTACTCTTCACCTACTCTTCCTCCAGAAGAGAACTAGTACCCGAATATTGGTGCAACACACCACCTTACCAACAACTTGCAGAATCTGAAATGGGCAAGATCAGATCCGCATAGGTAATGTTACAGGTCTGTCTATCTCTCACTCCAGTTCTGCATCTCTTTCTTTCTCTCATCAAAAATTTCTACTCAAACAACTACTTCAAGTTCCTAATATAAGCAAGAATCTCCTCTCTGTTCGTCAATTTGCACTTGACAATGATGTTTTCTTTGAGTTTCATTCTTCTTTTTTTACTATTAAGGATCACAAGACCAGGCTCCCAGTTCATCACGGCCAACTTAAGGATGGCCTTTATCACATCTTCCCTCCGCAAGTGCATTCATCTCAATCACAAGCACTCGTTGGTGAGAGGACTTCTCCAAATAGTTGGCACCACCGTTTGGGACATCCAGCTCTTCGAATAGTCAACTTTGTTCTATCCAAATTTCAGCTTCCCGTTTTATCCAATAAGGCAACAGTACCCTGCATTGTCCGTGCATAAGCAAAAGGTCACCACTTGCCCTTTTCAGTTTCTCAAACTTCTATTTGTAATCCTTTAGACTTAATTTATTCAGATGTCTAGGGTCCTTCCCCACCTATTTCAATCAATGGAAATCGATTTTATGTCTCTTTTGTGGATGCTTTCAGTCGGTTTACTTGGGTCTACCATATTCAGGCCAAATCTGATGTCATGCAAGTGTTTATCAAATTTCAATCAATGGTTGAACGTCTTCTTAATGTCAAAATAAAATCTGTCCAAACTGATGGGGGTGGCAAATATCGCAACCTCCACAAATATTTCCAATCCATTGGCATTCTCCATCGTGTTTCCTGTCCTCACACTCATCAACAACAAGGGTGTGTGGAAAGGAAACATTGACACCTCATTGATACAACCTTGGCTCTCCTTGCAACAAGCTCACTTCCGAAGAAATTCTGGGATGATGCTTGTTTAACTTCTTGCTATCTCATAAACTGACTGCCGACTCCCCTACTCAAAAACCTTTCTCCTTTTGAGAAACTTTTCTCTCAAGTCCCGGATTATAAGTTTCTTAAGGTTTTTGGTTGTCAGTGTTTTCCTAATCTTTGTGCGTATAACTCTCACAAATTCTCACTTAGATCCAAACCATGTGTCTTCTTAGGATACAACACAAGTCATAAGGGCTATAAATGATACCACCCTGAAACTGGCCGAATTTTTATCTCTAGGGATGTCATCTTCCATGAAGATGTCTTTCCCTTCTCAAACACTACTTCTTCTCCAACTCCAGATCCTCCCTCTTCCACTCCTGTTTCTGTTTCATTAACCCCATCTATTCCACAAACACTAGCACTATCAACTCCACCCACCGACCCCATTCCCACGATACATTCTTCCCCTACTCGTGCTAGTATCTCTATTCCTTCTATTCCTTCTATTTCTTCTATTGCAAAACCGGATGTGTCACCTATGCAGCAACCTCTCCGTTTACATCCTATGCGGACCCGATCTCAAAATAATGTCAGGACCATCCGAAAGCTCACTAACAGGACAATGCGCTACCCTCTACCTCGGGCCTTAATTTCTGAAGCTGCTCTTACAGAACCTACATGTTTCACCAATGCTGTCAAAGTTAGTGAATGGTGCATTGCCATGCAAACTGAATTTAATGCTTTGCTCAAAAACAGCACTTGGACAGTTGTTCCTTCATCGGTTGTGAAAAATGTGGTTGGCTGCAAATGGATTTTTAAATTAAAAGGAAGGCGGATGGGTCTATTGAGTGTCATAAAGCATGACTGGTTGCAAACGGCTTTCACCAACATGCGGGCATTGACTATGGTGAGACATTCAGCCCTGTTGTCAAGCCGACCACCATACGTACTGTGTTATCACATGCCTATTCTTCCGAGTGGTCTATGAAACAAATCGACATACAAAATGCATTCCTGCATGGTCTCTTGTCCGAGAATGTCTACATGGATCAACATCCGGGGTTTATTCATCCTTTGTATCCTCATTACATATGCAAACTGAAAAATGCTCTTTATGGCTTGAAGCAGGCACCACGAGCATGGTTTACTCGCCTTAGTGGGAAACTGGTTGATCTTAGTTTTATTGGCTCAAAAGCAGATTCATCTATGTTTATCTATCATACCACAACAGTCACTATGTATTTACTTATTTACGTTGATGATATTATTATTGTTTCCTTTGTTCCCACTGCCATTGATGAACTCCTACAGCTATTAAGCACTAATTTTGCTATTAAAGACCTTGGAAAGTTACACTACTTCCTTGGTATTGAAGTTATACCCGTGAAGGATGAGCTTTTACTTTCCCAACAACGCTACATTCGGAACTTACTCTCCAAAATGAATATGACAGAAGCAAAACCAATCTCATCTCCCATGTCGTCTTCTTCAGCCTTATCCACATTTACAGGTGATCCTATGGAAGAGCCCTCTTTATATAGAAGCACGGTGGATTCACTTCAGTACTTATCTCTTACCCGCCCAGATTTGGCGTTTGTGGTTAATCGTGTGTGTCAATTTATGCGTCATCCAACCAAACTTCATTGGCAAGCTGTAAAGTGGATCCTTAGATACCTCAAACATACCATCACTCATGGTTTACTGTTACAAAAGACCTCAACAGATTCTCTTCAAGCATACACGGATGCTGACTGGCAGGATGCTCAGATGATTGGTGTTCAATCGGTGCTTATTGTGTTTTCCTTGGTTCCAACTTGATTTCTTGGAGTTCTCGTAAGCAGCCTACTGTTTCAAGGTCTTCTATAGAATTTGAATACAAATCTGTTGCCAACACGGCTGCTGAGGTGATCTGGATAAGCTCTCTCCTCAAAGAACTTGGTCTTACACTTTCTAGTCCACCGAAGATATGGTGTGACAACATTGGTGAAACTTATTTGTCAGTCAATCCAATTTTTCATGCTCACACCAAACATGTAGCTATTGACTTCCATTTTGTTCGAGAGTTGGTTGCTTCCAAAGACCTAGAGATTCTATTTGTTCCAAGTGCCGATCAAATTGCAGATGTTCTCACTAAGCCACTTGTTTCCAAGAGGTTTCATCATCTATCATACAAGCTCAACGTCTGTTCACTCCCGTTGAACATAAGGGAGGATATTAAAGCACAACACACTCCTATTCTTCTCTAACACACAAGAGTTCTAGTGAGTGTATAGAGAAGACTTCTGGTAGTTCACAACTCCTAGTAACAACCGGTTCTTGAATTAGTTGGATTGATGAGTTTGTGGGAGTTGCCTTGATGTATTGGGAGAGATTTTAATGTGGTCCGTTTTCCAAGTGAGAGGTCTAGTGGTGCCGGCTTTTCTGCAGCTGTGGAAGAGTTTTTAGACTTCATTTTCATGCAAAATTTGGTGGATCTACCTCTTGAAGTGGCTAGTTCACTTGGTCAAATAATCAGGAAGATCAAAAATGGTCTAGAATTGATAGATTCTTAGTCTCTCCGGAGTGGGAAGAAAGATTTCCTGAAGTGACACAGAAGAGATTGCCTAGACTTCTATCCGATCATTTTCCTTTGTTGTTAGATTGTGGGGCACCAAGAGGAGGTAATAAGTACTTTAAGTTTGAGAACATGTGGCTGAAACATGAGGGTTTTGTTGAGCAGGTTAAGAAGTGGTGGTTGTCTTATAATTTTTTTGGTTTTCCTAGTTATATTTTGGTGAATGAGTTGAAGGCGTTGAAGACAGATTTGAAGGAATGGAACGTAGAAGTGTTTGGTGATATAGGGAAGAAAAAGAAAGAATTATTGAAGGGTATTCGAAAACTGGGTGTAATTGAAGAATGTTGTGGCTTAGAGGAGGACGAAAGGGTTCGTAAGATTGATATGTTGAGAGAGACGGAGAAAACTCTTCTTTTTGAGGAATTGAACTGGAAATAAAAATTTAGAGTTTTGTGGCTGAAGGAAGGGAACAAGAATATAAAATTTTTTCACAGGGTGGCAAACTCTCATCGTAAATTCAATCAAGTGAACTCTTTGAAGATCAATGGTGAAATTTCCAAGAACCCTACAGAGATTCAAGAGCACATACTCCAGTTTTACAATAATCTGTATATTGAGAATTGTTCTTGGCGGCTAAGGGTGGAGGGTCTATCTTTCCTATCCATTGATGAGGATGAAAGTATTTGGTTAGAAAGAGATTTTGAGGAGAATGAGGTGTGGGATGTGTTCAGGGAGTTGAACGAAGATAAGGCACCAAGTCCAAACGGCTTCACTATGGCATTCTTTCAGAAGTGTTGGAATATTTTAAAATACGATTTATGACTGTCTTTGCAGAATTTTATTCTCGAGGTAAGTTCGAAAAGAGTTTTAATGCTACTTTTGTTTCTTTGATTCCAAAAAAGACTGGTGCCATGGATGTGAAAGATTTTCGCCCTATTAGTTTGATTGGAGGGATTTACAAGATTATATCCAAGGTTCTCGCGAACAGATTTAAATTAGTATTGGGTAAGATTATCTTGAACACACAGAATGCGTTTATTGGTGGTAGACAAATCTTGAATGATGTGCTTATTGCTAATGAATGTGTGGATAGTCATATTCGATCGGGAGACCCAGGACTTTTGTGTAAGCTGGATTTGGAGAAGGCATATGATCATGTAAATTGGGACTTCTTGCTTTATTTGTTGCAGCGGTGTGGTTTGGGAGAAAAATGGAGGGATTGGATATGTTTTTGTATTTCTACAGTGAGTTTTTCTATTCTTGTGAATGGAACCCCATCAGGTTTTTTTAATAGTTCTAGTGGTTTGCGACAAGGAGATCTTCTTTCTCCTTTGTTGTTTGTAGTGGTTATGGAGGCTTGGAGCCGAATGCTGACTGCCACATTGGATCAAGGTAATTTGACAGAGTTTTCAGTGGGTGCCAAGGAGTCTGAGGCTTTAGTTGTGAATCACTTGCTGTTTGCTGATGATACAATGATTTTTTGTGGTGCTCAAGAAGAACAAATTCGACATATGAGATGTATCTTCTTATACTTTGAGGCAGCTTTTGGTTTGAGAATTAACTTAGGAAAATCAAAAATTATCCCTATTGGTGTAGTAGAGGATGTCAAAGGGTTGGCTAATCTTCTTGGATGTCGGGTTACATCTTTGCCTATGACTTACTTTGATTTGCCTTTGCGTGCCTCTTACAAGTCCACTTCTATTTGGAATAGTGTTATTGAGAAAATGGAAAGGAGGTTGGCAGGATGAAAGCGAATGTATTTGTCGAAGGGTGCCCGGTTGACTCTTATTAATAGTACGCTCTCCAATATTCCTATGTATTACTTGTCGTTGTTTCCTATTCCAGTGAGGTTGACTAATCGTCTTGATAAAATTCAAAAGGATTTTCTTTGGGGGGGCATTGATGACGAGGCCAAATTTCATCCAGTGAATTGGAACAAGATATGTACTCCTTTGCATGCAGGTGGGTTGGGAGTTCACAATTTCATCCAGTTCAATCGAACACTCCTGGGTAAGTGGTTGTGGAGATATGGTAGGGAGAGAGGCTTTATAGCGATCGGTGATTGATGCCAAATTTGAGAGTCTAAAGGGTAAGTGGTGCTCGAAAGAGGTGTCGGGTTCTTTTGGAGTGGGTGTGTGGAAACATATTAGAATGGGATAGGAGAAGTTTCGCAATTTTGTTGGTTTTGAGGTGGGGAATGGATCACATATTAGTTTTTGGCATGATAGGTGAGTGGGGATAGATCCTTGAAGCAATGCTTTCCAACTCTTTTTAGTATTGTGAGGAACAAAGATGCGATGGTGGTGGATAATTTGGTTGTTCATAATGGTGTTATTCAGTAGAATGTTCCTTTTACGCGGCTAATCCAGGATTGGGAGATGGATATGGTCTTTTCTTTCCTAGATCGACTGTACTCCATTTCGGCTCGACATGGAGAGGGTGATAGGTTAGTGTGGAATCCCTCTAAAAATGGTTTATTTGAGGTGAGATCCTTCTATGAAGAGCTTATTAGGAAAGATTGCCCATCTTTTCCATCTTTTCCATGTAGGAATATTTGGCTTGTTAAGGCTCCAACTAGGGTGACTTTCTTTGTATGGTCAGTAGCTTTGGGCAAAATATTGACGCATGATAACTTTCGTAAGAGGAATATTATAGTCATTGAGTGGTGTTGTTTGTGTAAGAAGAGTGGGGAGTCTATTGATCATTTGTTACTTCACTACGAAGTAGCCCGGGATCTTTGGAGCTACATTCTTATTTTATTTGGGGTAGTGTGGGTTATGCCACGCACGGTGTTGGAGCTGTTAAATAGTAGGGGGGGCGTTGGGTATGGTAGTGCTAAAGAAGCTTGGCGGTTAGCTCATTTGTGCTTATTGTGGTATATTTGGCAGGAGCAGAATACGAGGCTCTTTGAAGATGTAGAGACATCTATGGTTGAGCTACGAAAGCGGTTGCTCAATACGTTATATATTTGGGCAGTGTTCCATCATAGCTTGAATGTTTTTACTTATGTAGATTTTTTAAAATTATTATCTGTTCGTCCTTTTTAGGTGCTCTCTTGTATACTTCCCGTGTATAAGGGTTGCGTCATTTTGCGCTTATTTTGAATAAATTGCAATTACTTATAAAAATAAAAAATTAAAAAAAAATTAAAAAAAATAAAAAAAAATTAAAAAAAAAAATAAAATAAAATAAAATAAAAAAAAACCGATTCCTAAAGATAAGAGTCCTACTTGTATTGAGTGAAAGAGTTTTACTTGTATTTAAGTTAGTCTAGATTATTTTTTGATAAGTAGTTAGTCTAGATTATTGATTACAGTTTTATATTAGATAAGAGTTATCTCTAAGAGATAGTATTAGATCAAGAAGCTAGAAGTTAGAAGTTATCTTGTACTCTGTACAAACTCTATATAATGGAATAGACACTCACAAGTTGAGTAAGCTTTGAAAGCCATATATTCTGTGTTTTTATACACCCTTACCAAGAATCCGTCAACTAGCATGGCAAAGTTTATGTCTAAAGGCCAGAAGTTTATGAACGCAAAAGATACCATGAGCACCCAAAAGGGTCAAAACCAAGGAGAGAGCAACCAGCCTAGCAAAAAGAGGATAGAGTCTGAATCCGCAAGACCCTGAATGTGAATCCAAGAAGGCCAATGAGTGACCCAAATCTCAACAAAGGAGCTCGGGTCCACCTAATGGCTAGTTCGCCCACTTCACACCACTCAGCACTCTTCTAGAGTAGGGATGACCCAAAGTTTATTATTATCCTCAAAGGTTACCGCCTATGTTTTTATGTCTGCATATCAATTTAAATTCCACATGTCAACACTCTTGGCCTTATAATTCCTCACCATCTTAAACAATTTAAGTAAGCAAATGCTCTACGTGTATCCATTCATCAATGCTTAATAATTCCTTTGTCAATAGAATTATTTACTTATTTCATCATATCTCAAAATATTTATCTAACCCAAAAAATTTTGGATGCTCTCTGACACATTTAATAAGCTCCTTACCACAATTTCAAGATGTTCAGCCTTACACAAATTTACTCCCATAAATCAAATCATCCCAAGAATGAACATTTTCTTGCGGCTATCTATAGCTCGGCTTTATGCTGTAGAGTAAACTAAGCTTTGACGCTTGAAGTGGAGTTGATCGGACCTCATTTGTTTAGTCTTACTTAATTCCATCAATCACTCAGGCTGAAATTCCTATTATGAATGTTGTCAAATACAGTGGTAAAAAATTTTCGGTTTACAACCTAAGCTCTCAAAGTTTTTAGGGACTTTTTTTGGCTAAATCATTAAGTGGGTATAACAGAAAATCATCCATACATACTAACCCATGAATTTTCGTCAACAATCAGTCAATACAAAAGAGAAAAAGAAAGAAAACATGAAAGGGGATTTCGGGTAAGGGTTTAAATCCACGAGAAGAGAAACCTGAGGGAGGGAATTTGGGCTTATACCTTGCGTTGCAATAACGAAAAAATCTTCCCCCAAGCTCTCCGTGGTCTGCTCTCTCTCTCTCTCTCTCTTGCGTTTCTCCTACAGTCCTACGCTCCCCCTCTCACGGCTCTTTCTGGTTTCCGTCTTTTGAAAGGAGAAGCACTCTGTTTTCTCCTACGCTCCCCCTTGGTGTGCTTGATAACGACCACCAGTCCACCACAATCCATCCCCTTATTTTCACTTCTAAAATATATATATATATATATATATATATATATATATATTAAAACATTCTCTTTTTTTTTTCACTTTTTTATACTATATTAATTATTTTTTATTATTATTTAAATAAAAAAATTACTACAAAATAAAACTTTTCACTTTTTCATATATAAATTCTTTTTACTTTATATTACCTCAATTACTTTTCACTACTACTCAAAAAAAAATCACGGTATCAATATTTACCAAACATACATGTACCACAACAATCAGTTAGATAAAAGTAAAAAAAAAAAAAAAAATGACTATTTAAAATTACTCATTTAATAAATTAAATTTAAAATTGTCAATTTGATATAAGACGGAAGTTTTCTATAAATTAAATTGCAAAAGTTCTTATAACTCAATATCTAAGTAATATTAAGTGTTTTTTAAACATATAAAATACATATATTTTTTAATTAATTTCACTCATTTGATAAGATTTTCAGCTAAATCCTAATAAAGAACTTCAAAATTCCCAAGATGACTCTTCTCTTTTTTATGGAAAAAATAAAATAAAATTGCAAAGATTTAGTCATTGCTCAGAATTTAACAAAATTTACAAAAATATTCAATCTATAATCTTTGAGAAAAATATTATTACATATTTTTAAAAAATAAACTGGAATATTGTGAGAATTTTGACAAGATTTAACAGAAAATTCTAACGGATATGTGAAATTGAACAAAAAAAATAAACTAATTAATATGCTAAATTAAGAGTTCTTTAAGTTTAGAGAGTAATTATAAAAGTAGTGATAATTGAAGAAGGTTAAGTGAAGTTTTAAAATATATATATTATGTTGGCAACTCTTATGGCCATTTTGTCAACATTCCCTTTACCATTACAAATCAGAATATCTAAACAAAATTTTAGCAACTTCCTATTGATAAAAGTTTTTTTTTAGTATCTCATCATTCTTTCCAAAATTTCCAATAGGGCTATATAATTTCCTCTTTTTTTTTTAGGCCATTTACTCCTACTTTATAAATTCAACCTTAAGTCAAAAATCCATTTTACTAAGTGCATTAATTGACAAATTCCGACGTGAAAGTAGGCTGTGACCCAAAAGATTTGTTTCCTAATAAATAAATTTTCCAAAATCTTCTCATCCGCTAATTAAGAGTCGGATGACATAGTGAAAGGCATAGTAGTAACAATTAGAAGCATCTACGTCTTCTAACCAAAAGATAAAACAAGCCTAAGGCTTAAAAGAACAATAAATCCTACAGAGTATTTTCTCAGATTTAATAATAATTCAATTGTACATTGTCTACTACATGCTACTACCTTCAATATTTATATTAAAACAAATCTACTTCTAATAGTAGAAGGAAACTTAATCCTAGTAAGAAAAGTAAATAATTAAATCTTAATAAGAAAAGAAAATATATAATTGAAAAAATAAATTCTTCACCAAATAAAATCTCCAGCTTGGAAGTCAATTCTTTCCTTTCTTGATATATCAGGATTGCTTCTGCTTGACAATCGCCTCTTGGAGATCGCTTCTCGACTATGGCTTGGCATTCTATGAATTTTGGTGAGTTGGAAAATATTCATCAATTGCAACTAATAAAATTAAAGGAGTGCTATACATACTCTCAAGTATTCACTCCTAACTTGTCTCAATGACATGACAGTAAAAATCACTATTAAATGAAATAATAAATATTAAAAGTATATATATGATCCAATAGTAATTTTCACTGCCACTTCAAATAATTAACATTTTAAAGCATGCGCAGAATTTCTCGTAACATAAAATTAAGTACACTTTCCACCCATTCCCACCGCCAACGAGACATGTTATATGCACATCATTTGTATATCTTTTGTACATCACTTTTTTAAATCAACAATTGGATCTGTAGGACCCACATGTGAATCATTGTGGGTCCTACAAATCTAATGGTTGATTTAGAAAACTAATGTACAAAAGATGTACAAGTAATGTGCAAAAGTCATTTCTCCCATCAATAGGCACTAGATGCTTATTTTTTGGCTGACCACATCTGCGTATTGAGAATTTCATTCATACTGGACACCACCATCGGGGCTTTTTTTTTTTTTAATTTATTTGTAATGAATGAGTGAATTTTGTATAAACAAACAAACGACTACAAAACTCTCTTCAGCAAAAAATAAAGAACACTGATATTATACAAGTATCAACACCCACCAATCCTCTCTCGATCTACAAAACTCTCTTAGAATATTCGAGTCGATCTATATTCTATACCCCCAACGGCAACATCCGTACACCCCGAAATTTTCTGTTGATAAAAATTCGAGCTTCAACTTCCCATAAAATACGATGAATAACTTGTTCTTCTAGTTGTATGTGGAGTACTCACATGTCTAATTTCATTTCTATTCTTCAACAACATGCAAAAGCATGTTTAGGAATGAAAAGAGAGCCAAGCTGATGGATTCTGGAAACTGGTCTTAAGCGATCATGAGTGATCTGTGGGAGATAGAGCTTCCAAAATCAAACTGATCATACATTTCTTCCAGGTATGAAGATGGATGAAAACCTGACGTTGATTTCATGGACATGCAGGCCGGTGATGGTGACCCGGGAAGTGGGCAGTTCACGTTTAAGCAAGATCAAGGAGGAGGAGGGGGCCACTACGTTATCTTAAAAATGATACCATACAAGTTATCAAATTATTGGAGCAGTCCGATGTAAGACAACTTCTGGAGCATAAAAATGATACCATATTGTAATCAAATTTCAGCAAGAACATGAAGCATACCAGGAACCCACTTCCGCAAAAAAGCTCAGCGTAACTGCTTCTCGATTATAATTACAAAAGGTTAGTGATGAATTATAACGGGGAATTACAGTATCTGAATTGGGAATATGTGGACAACCGAAATTGGTGTTTGATTCCAATGAAGCATTTACGATGCCTGTGGGAAATTCGACAGCTGCAATATTACCAATAGGTTGGTATGCAAATGTTTGCCCGGGTTCCAGCCTAGTTACCCAGAGCATTGGGATTTTTGAGAACTTTTTTTTTTTTTTTTTTTTTTTGGTGGGTGTACCAAAATTCATCTGACAAGAGCGACATGTTCTTGAGCTTAAAGATGATGAAAGTGGGCAAACCAGACTCTAAGTTCAAGGTAAAAAATGAAACAGAATGCAAAAACAAGTATTGCCTTCACAACAGCGAGTGCCAGGATTATTCATATGAGGTAACTAGCTCAAAACAGCAGCAACTGGGTGTGTGTTTGGTAAAAGTTTTTTTTAAATGAGTTTTATTTTATTTTAAATAGTAATTAAAAGTGATTGATGTGATATATAGAAGAAAAAAATTTGTATGAACAAGTGAAAAGTTTTGTAGTTGGTTTTTTTTTTATTTGAATAATAAAAAAAAAAATTATTAATGTGATATAAAAAATGAAAAAAGTTTAAATGTTTTGATTATAACTTATTTTTGGGAGAAGTAAAAATAAGGAGAGGGAATGGGAGAGTGGTTACTAACCATAGTCGTATTACTCAGACCGACACCTTCTGGATTTGAACATCGAATCTAATTAAGAATCTTCCATAGGAGTAAACAAATGCTGGTCGTAACCTCTCTTTCCGCATGGCAAAATCTATTATAGGTTCTCCTTTTACACCTTGGAATATGCTCAGAATAATTCAATTGCTAAATTGCATCTATGAGTAATGCTAGAAACTATTTTTTTTTGTTATTTTTTTATTCTTTCAAAGTTAATGTGACTTTTAAAATCATCATTGATTTTGGAATGAACTACTATTGAATTTTGGTCCAACGATGATTTTAAAAGTTATATCAACTTTAAAAAGGTAAATAAAAAAATATATATATTCATAGAATTACTCTTGCCTCTATAGATACTGACCTGGCTAATTTTAGTAAAGGTCCTTTTTGTGGAAATTAAAAAATCAACATTGATGTTAAAAAGGAAGTGAGAAACCACCTCTGCTGGTATATATATGGATTTTTAAAATCATATATAGCACTAATCTTTCTTTTTATGCTTAACTATGACATTATGTTATCTTCAAAATAACCTTCTCTGTACATGATCACTTGTGAACAGTGAGCTGCTTGTCAAGCAGCTTGTTACCTTGCAAATTCTACTATTCAAAATTGTATACCTTTGCAGAATCAACTGTTAGGAATTGTGAGCCTTGTGGCACAAACCTGATCCCCTTTCCGCTGAGCACTGGACCAAATTTTGGTGACCCCATTCACTTCAGTCTCTATTGCAACACTTCCACTGGCCAGGTTAGCTTCAAGACACCAAGTGGCACCTATCGAGTCGCCGATATCTATCCAAGTACACGAAAATTTGGGATCAAAGTCAAATATGCAGGGTATGATAGAATTTCAAGAGGAATTTTGCAGCTCAACAAACCAATGCCGTTTGATGTGACAAGGTGGTTGATGACGAAGTAAAAGATGAAGTAGAGATTATCAGCCAAGCTGTAGTTTATCCAAGGACTTCAAGGACTGGCCAAATTCAACTTGCAAAGTGCATGGTTGGGAGCCGGAGCCCTCATATGAATTATTAGATTACATGGTCTAAGATCTAAGATCACATATATGAATTGTTAGAATATATGACTATAAGATAATGTTTAGATCATATGATTTAAATATTATCATACAATGATTAAGTATGATTTAAGATTCTAAATATTTAAAATTCATATTTTATAGGCTATGAACCTATGATTTTTCATATAATTATTATTAAGTATCTAATTATATCAATTAAGTAGTTTTTTTTTTTTTTACATGATTAAGTATAATTATATGAAATGTTGGGTTTTTGAGCAACTAATTAGTGATTAATTTTTTTTTTTTTTTTTTTAAAAAAATCTTTAAGGTCCAAACACACTCTTCCAATCACATTAAAAAAAAAAAAAAAAAAAAAAAAAAAAAAAAAAAAAAAAAATTGCTCCTCTTCCAAAACATTAAACACATTTGAAAAGCTTGTCTACATTCCAAAAAAATCTTTTTAAGGTTCAAACGCACGGTACACACTCTTCCAAAACATTAAACACACGACAAAGGGTGGAATAGCTTTAAGCCTTTATTTCACCCCGTTATCTTCTTCTTCTTCTTCTTTTTAAGTCACTCGGTTATCTTTCACCTATACGCTGTATAGCTCACCAAAACTATAACATCTAAGAAATTTATTAGGATCACTAAGAATATTTTAGTATAAATAATAATTTTAAGTTAAATCAAATATATTTTATGTCTAATTTTATATTCTCAATTGGAACTAAGAAGTTGACAATTTGAGCTGGACTTTGATTTGCATTATGTATAATTTGACATTTAAAATTTAAATAGTTAGACTTAAAAAAATAAAAAATAAAATAAAAAAAATAGAAGTTGTGTTTTACAGTTTAAAGAGAAGGAGAAAAACAAATAGTCAAAAGACCTATATTGACCAAATAAGCCTTTTCGGACCCCTTTTTTTTTTTTTTTTCAGTGGTACGTATAGACTTTTCAACTCCGCAACTACTTTAATATAAAGGTTAAATATAGTTCTGGTTTCTGAGTTTTAGAAACCTTATATTTTAGTTTTTGAATTTCAATTCGTAGCACAAATAATAACCTCAGTTTTAAGAAAAATCCAAATTAGTTCCCGGATAAAAAATGACTTGTGGTTAGGCAAAATTTTGGGACTTAATCGGTATTTTAGAAAAGGAAATCAAATGTGGTAATATTCTAAAATATGCTACCGTGTGTGTAAAGTGATGGTGAACAATTAAAAATCTAACAAACCCAGCAGGTTCTACAAGCTAAGCTAAGGCACGTGAAGGCTCTAATAATAAAAGATAGAATTTAGTAGAACCAATCTTTTTTTTTTTTAACCGTTAACTATAGAAGCATGGTCTGAACTGCACTCAAAAAAATTCAGAATTTTTCATGAAATGCTAGAAGGTCCTCGAAATTCTGCAAGTCCTATACAGTAACAATCTAAACTGTGCACTAAAATTTCAGATTTTTATAATAACACTTGAAAATTTCCCAAGCTACGAAATTTCATTTTTCTTTGAGTCTAATTCGAATTCTCCACATCTCAGATCAAATTAAGAATATAAAATTAAACATAAAATATATTTTTTATATATATATTTAATCTAATTTAATACTAATATTTATACCAAAATATTTTTTAGTCACCCTAAGGTAAACTCAATACAAAAGGGAGCGGAAGCACAAGTTATTTTGAAAAGAACTGTGTGATGATGTGACCAGGGATACGTGAGAGATAAAAAGAGTAACTAATAATCGTAAATATATGAAAGCAGATGCTTGGGGTTTACACAAGAAACACAAGTGTTTACAAGACTTTGTGCATCGCAACGGTGGATTCTGCATCCCAAGACGCGTGTGTATGCACATGTTGCATAACCAATTTCATCTGCCTTACATCCCAAGACTTGGTCTCATTGTGATTGATTGACAATTCTTGTATGCCAATTTTACTGCTAAATAATGTAGCCACGTGTCACAAAGTACCATCCTCACCATCCTCTCCACCGTGAGGTGGGTAAATGGTAACGGTGCTTAACCTATTCAGTGAAATGATATGACCATTGACCAGGGACTTTAAAATTGACCGGTCTACAATTTTTGGTGTTTGTGTGTCTATGTAAAGTCTTTCTTACACGAATGATAGGGAATGTAAATTATGGATGGAAATGAATGAGAATGACAAGGTTTGAACACTACAAAATTTTTTGGAATTTTAGATGGTATGAATATGTTCAGAAATTGCAAAAAACTGTCTGGACTTTTAATGAATGAGAATGACAAGGTTTGGACACTTCAAAAAAATTTGAAATTCTAGATGGTTTGAAACCGTCCAAAAATTGCAAAAAAAAAAACCGTCTGAAAAAAATTCCAGATGGTTTTAAACCGTTCAAGAGAATTTGTCGCTAATTCAGGTTATAGACAGTTTGAGCCCAATGGTCCGCAATTATAGACGGTTTGGCCCAAACCGTCCAAAACCAATTCAAAACCGTCTGGAATTAATTCCGAATGGTTTGGGCCAAAACCGTCTAGAATTAATTCTAGACGGTTTGCTCTAATTTTAATTATTTATTTATTTATTTTCTGTTTCGTTTCATTTGCTTTTGGATATTAAATCTAAGCAAACCCATGCCGCTCGAGGCCCACAAGATCGGGGTTTGCCACCGGAGGTCCGCAAGATCAGGCTTGGCTGGGTCGACAACAGAGAGGACGGTATCGATGGCCAGCGGAGTAACGTGAGTGCGTCGCCTACGCCGCTCTTGACGTGATGGGCAAAACCATCACCCTCACCGTGCCACAAAGGCCATCCAAACACCCTCCCCCAAATCGGCAACCACTATCGTTCACCATCATTGGGAAACAAAAAAATCCCAAACAAAAATCCCCCGCCCTACCGCTATTGCCAACGAACCACAGAAGGCCACTGTTCCTTCAGCCGCCAACCATGGAAAGCACAGCCAGAGTTCCTGCCTTGAACCATTCTCTAACACCTTGCTCCTCGTGAAGTCCAGCAATCAGAACCCAAATCAAAAGCACAGAAGCAACACCCCCAGATCAAGTACCATCCAAACAAGGTAAACACTAAATTTCAAAGTTAAATATCGAAACAACAACTTAAAATCAAAAATAAAAAGGGCATCGGGCTAATTAGTGAGCATCAACCTCAACATTTCTTACTGTTTGGGTAAAAAAACCACGACGAACTCTACAGATCTGGTTGGATTTGTCAAACTCACGCACACCGGCGTGGGTTTCGGCCGGAAACCCCGATGAACTAGTCAGATCCGGCCGAAAACCCATTCTCTCTAATCGCAAGATCCCATCGTACCGATCTTGCCGACCGTCCAGATCCCGTCGCTCGTCTTCAGTTGCCGGCCGGAGAGAGAAGAAGAAGAAGAATGAGAGAGAGAAGCAAACAGGGAAAAAAAAAAACAAGAAGAACGATGCGGTTCAGATGGTTTTATTGAAACCATCTGTAAGTTACAAACGGTTTCATTGAAACCGTCTCTAAATTGAGAGACGGTTTTAAAAAAAGCATTTGGAAATGCATTTTTAGACGGTTTAAATTAAACCGTCTGAAAATTAGTTTTTAGACGGTTTGGTTAAAATTGTCCATAAAACATTAATTTTAGATGGTTTAGAATTGACCCTTTTTTTGTAGTGGGACACTTTGAGAGCTTCAATATCTTCGAGCTGATTTGAAATAGATAATTTTCAAGAATAAACTTTATCTATTTCAAATCAACCTAAGCATAATTAAATTTACCTATTTCTATCAGCTTAAATGTAATTTAACACTTCTTTCCAACCAAGGCTTTCTCATTCCCAACTGTCATCTCTAAAGCTTTTATAATAGTCTCCTTAATTATTTACTGCATCTTCCCTAGTTTTTCATTGCACCTTAATATTTCGTGTTATTAAGGTAGGTTGCATGTTAGATTTATGGCAGTACATGTGTGCAGAAATCATAAGAATTTTCTTGCCGAATGATAAAGGATAGAGATTTTTTTTTTTGATAAGTGTTGATTTATATTTTCTAAATTAAAGGATTTAGATCATTTGATTACCGTAGATTAAAGAATTTGTTAACCTTAATTTAAGGGATTTTGTATTTGAAATTATTCAAATTATATACTCAAATCAAATATAAAGGAAAGATGTAGTTTATATGATTTTAATGTGTGGATATAAGTCATAAGCCAAACTACTTTACGGTGTGTTTGAAATTGCGTTTTCATATTAAACGGCACCAATTTTGTAATTTGTACCGCTTGTAAATAAACGGTATAAATTTATGCTGCTTGCACAAAAAACACATTAAATTTAATGCCGCTTCCTATGCAAGCAGCATAAATTTATGCCATTTTCATATTAAATGACACCAATTTTGTAATTTGTGCTGCTTGTAAATAAACTGCATAAATTTATGCTGCTTGCACAGTATGCAGCATTAAATTTAATGTCGTTTTCATATTAAACGGCACCAATTTTGTAATTTGTACCACTTGTAAATAAACAGTATGAATTTATGTCGTTTGCACAGTAAACGGCGTAAAAACTATGGTTTAGTGCTGTTTGAGCGAAACGGCGTTAAATGTAATATTTTATGTAGCGACTCTGTTTATAGAGTTTTACAAGTGAATTTAATATTTTTAAATGTAAGTAATTAAATTCCTTAAATTAAGGTAGCTAAATCCCTTAATTTAGGTTAATTAACCAAATCCTCATTCATTGTTCTTATTTAGGTAACCCTAAAGCTAGAAAAATTAATCATAAAAATGCAATAACACTCTAGTTCTCTAGTTTATTTCTTTAGTTACTGTGTGATTCTATCAGCTTTTGGACTAATAAAATACAATCTATTTGTGCTTATGAAGAAACACGATGACTCTGCAAATGGAATTATATTCAGGTTACAATCAAATTCAATACATAAGAGCACCAGTGTAACGACCCACCCCCAATGACACAATATTGTCCACTTTTGGCTCCCCAAACCAGACTTCCCAGGAGGTCATCCATCATGGGATTGCTCTCGCAGAAGCACGCTTAACTGCGGAGTTCTGATAGGTTCATGACCATCACGGCTTTAAAACGCGTTGTGTCATAAATGGTGCATTTATACATATAAGCACATCCTCATTCCCAGGTGATGTGGGACGTCACAACCAGCCAGTGACCGCTTTATTTAGATTTTTCTTAAATTTAGGAAACCAATGTACTTTTTACTTCTATATTCAAATAAACTACACAATAGCTTCTCTTATCATTTTCGTATACCATTTCAATATTCTTTCAAATATTATAGATCTGTGAGATAGAGAAAAGATAAAATGATTTCAATAGTTTGAAAAAAAAATGTTAGTCTCATCTAGAAGAAATAGAGAGAAAATATAAAGTTTTATTTTTTATTTTTTATTTATTTATTAAAATATTGTTAATGGAAGCAAAAGTGCTACCATTTCCCTTGGTTTAGGGAACACCATGAGAGTTTGTTGCACAAAGCTTTTAAAGAATTTTTCATACATTTAGGAAAATCGTTGCTAATACTCTAAGTAGCTCATTGGGCCTATTTTTCTTCATCAGTGGGGTCAATGCTAGGTTAGGATGACATTCTCACACTCATTTTTCTTGGTCAGGTGGGGTCAATGCTAAAATGACAGTCTCACAACATTTTTAAATATGAAAGCCCATTTAATATTGATGGGCAATAAAACTCAACTTTTGCAGCCCCCAATGAGATATTGACACGGCATCTAAACACACGCTACACATTAGACAAGAAAATACCTAATTATATATATATATATATAACATAATAATAGAATAATGAGAAGGCGTGTGACCGTGGTGGAAGTAGAGATAGACGTCCCTCCAGAAGTAGATGTGATCCCCAGGTTTCAGTTTGTCCCTCTTGATCTTGTTCGACAGCATACCCATTTCTGCTCTCCTCTCCTGAAACTCTCAAGATCCAATCTTTCTTCTAAATGAAACAATCAATCACAGAGAGAGAGAGAGAGAGAGAGAGAGAGAGAGGAAAGAGTCCCAACACTTGAAAGAAATCGCTTCCTTCGCCTAGAAGTTACTCCCCTTTAATTTATTCGGCCATCTTCTCCATCATCATGAATTTTCATAGAAACTTGCACTAGGTCGTAGAGGGAGAGATTGAAAATGGGATTATTGAAAAAGGATCTGGTGTTTTCATGTTTATTATATTTTGTGGTTTTTGATGACTTGTCCACTTATAATTGATTGCTGTAAAATGAAGGATTTACAGCCCATCCTGATAGAAGGTATTCTGGTATTCCCTTTAAGGATATGTAAATGCCTCGAAAAAAGTCGATAGAAAATAATAATAATAATAATAATAATAATAATAATAATAATAATAATAATAATAACAATAACTGAAGTAAATGTGAATGCTATATTTGATACCAAGATGGCTATAAGTGGACCTTTTTATAACTTTTGTTGTCCAGTGATAAGCCCATTACAGAAAGAATGATAAGCCTAAGGAAGGTATGAACAAGATCGAGGAGAAGAGAAAGCCTCTTTAGTTGGGCAGTCCAATTTTTATTTGGTCAAGTGGGTCTCATAAGTAATCTCTCACAATCACCAACACAAATTCTCTCAAATTCGGGCAAATAATTTAAGAGGATCCTTATCTGAAAAAGGGAGGGTGTAAAAACAGAAGATTAGGATTCTTACAAATTTCAAAGGAATTGTAGATTCTCAAATTATGCAATTTAGGCCATTTCTAGGAATCGAAACGTTTGAAAAATATCACATATTAAAAAAGTGACATGTTACAGTTGAGAATTGAATATATTTTCATCACATTCTTGCTCTCTATATTGTAAAAAAGCTTTGAGCCAAAAGCTGCATTTTTGATTTTATGAATAAGAAGCATCTCCACAAATGTGAAGAGAAAGCCTTTTTGGAGGGAAATTCATTTTTGTTGCCTCGATAACATGCCACATTTTTAATAGGTATCATTTTTCAAGTGTTTCGATATTTAGAAAATGCTTAAATTGCGTAATTTGAGTAAGAGATGAGCCATCTTTTCCCACTCAAAAAACCCTATACTATCTAGTATGTAGGGTGTCCTCAGGAAATTGACAAGACATTTGAATAGTCACTATTACTTATTGTACACCACAAAAACTACTTTTGAATCAATCATTCTCTTTGGGGGATTAGGATCTTCTACAATTTCAAAGAAATTTTAGATTCTCAAATTATGTGAATTCAGGCTATTTTTTATATCAAAAGATATGACATGACATCGAGGCAACAAAAAAAAATCATTCCAAAAGACTTTTTCTTCACTTTTGAAGAGACGCTTCTTCTTTACTAATCCAAAAGATAGTTTTTTGCTCAAAGCATTTATACAACATAAAGTGTAAAAACCTGATAAAAATATACTCAATTCTCATTGTTAACATGTCATATTTTTAATATGTAGCATTTCGCATGTCATTCAATGTATGAAACGTCATAAATTCAAATAATTTGAAAATTTACAATTTTAAAGAAATTGTAGGAGATCTTGATCCCCGGCCCCCCTTCAAAGTTGTTTCAATAAGATGGGAGCCATGCAATCACCTTTTGGTTTTATCCTTCCAATGGCAACCTTTAATATAGTGTTTTGTGTTCATCCCCACGTCCATGAACTATGTTGACACCATTGTTGCTCTATCTCTCTCTATGCAACACTTCTAGGTTTCCTGAACTAAGGGAAACAAAAGTTGTACCCTAAATTTAGGGAAGTGAAAATGGTTCCCTTAACATTATTTTAATAATGCTAATAAAATAAAAAAGACATTATCTTTTCTTTCTCATTCCTTTATCATTTATTTAAAACAATATTTAAATGATTTTTTTTTTCTCTTTTCTCTAGCATTTAATTTAAAGAAGATTTAAATGGTATAAAAAGGAAACTATTGTGGAGTGCATGTAAATAATAAATAAATTTTTTTTTATTTTTTTTAAAAAAAAAAAGAAAAAAAAAAAGAAGAAGAAGAAGAAGTCAAAGATTTCCTCTAACCTCAGGTTGTAGGAAGTTCCTTCAACATAATCTAAGAAAATAATTTGCGTCCACTTTTTTAATAGCATGTGAGATATGCATACTTTAAATAAAATTCATTCCAACTTTGTCCCTATTATTAAGAAAACATGTGTTTTTCACATGCTCAAAAAATGCATGTCATTTTTAAGACTGGGTTGAAGGAACTTCCTCCAATCGAGTTCCAAGGAAAACTATGTCCATAAAAAACAAAAAGTGAAACTTGTACATGTTTAGGGCCCCCGAATTACTCATAGAAAAAATCGGAATAGGATCCTCTCCATTTCACTTGAAATGGAGAGGAGCCGGTTAGTTATAAAACAAGGGGCAAAATTGTAATTTTAATGTTTTGGACAATTTTACCCCTTGTTTTATAATTAACCAGATCCTCTCCATTTCAAATGAAACTGAAATGATTCGTTTTCGACAAAACCAACCATGGAGACGAAAGGTGTAATGTCCAAGAAAATATTTAATGGGTTTATTAAGATTAAATAAAAATAAGTCTATTTAGTATGGTAAAATAAAACAAAGTGTTTTATTTTTATCCTATGAACTTGTAAATGATAGCAATGAAAAGAAAATATAAGGAATATTTTTAAAGTCCAAAGAAAATAGGAAAAAAAAAAATGGGTTATCATAGCAGATGGTATCAGAGCAGTTAGCTCTAGGGTTGGTTAGAAAAGTGGATAGGCGGAAACCTAGGTTGTATTAGAGTCTAAGAGTAATGAAAGAGCTTTAGGATTCAAAGGCTTTAACACAGATAAAAGAAAATTGTAGGATTCTTATGTGCATTTCATGGATATTATAATGTGTTTAATATTCCTTGCGCGGTTTTGTTTATGTGGCATTTCCTTGTGCAGACAAGAAAATGCCGCCTAGGCAACGTAAGCCTCCATGTTGCTATAGAGATGAGAAATCGGTACATGAAAGTGGCGGTGAAACACCTCCACCTCCTCCTCAACCCATGCCTGATATGGGGCAAGTTGTGGCAGCTTTGATGGCCGTCATACCTAGACATGGAGAGCGTAACGACATGGTTGGTTGTCCATCGATCACCTTTTTCAAGCATAATCCACCTATGTTTGATGGAAGTGAAGGGCCTATAGCAGCTGACGATTGGATAGCCACTTTTGAGGATCTTGCTAATGCACTCAGTTGCACCGATGGTCAGAAGGTCAACTATGCAGGGCTAATACTAAAGGGTGAAGCCCGACACTGGTGGAAAGCTAGAAAAACATTCCTCATTGAAGAGCTGGGACGTGGAGTTCCCATTACATGGGAATGTTTTAAAAAGGAATTTAATGATCGTTTCTTCCCTCGGGCATAGAGGCAGCAATGTGCACGAGATTTTCAAGACTTGAAGCAGGGGGCAATATCAATTGAGCAATACTCAGCTGAATTTCTAAGATTGTCGAGGTATGCTCCAGACCTCATCCCTGATGAAGAGGCCAAGATTGAGAGGTTCCGTGATGGTTTGTCACCACGTATCCTTGAAAGGATCATTTTCCTCAAGGTCGTTGATAATGCTGAGATGGTGCACACAACCACCATGGCTGAGAAAGGAATCAGAAACCCTGCCGCAGACTATATGAATAAGAAGCGGTCAACGTCCACAGGAACACTTCCTCCTCCGCCATAGTCCAAGAAGCATGCTACGAGTAGTAGTACTGAGCCTTATGCAAGAAGAGGTACTTCAGCTAGCCAGGGTAGTATCAGTCACCCACGATGCAACAAGTGCGGGAAGCCACATACTAGAGAATGCAGAATGGGAACAGGTGTGTGTTTCAAGTGTGCAGAACTGGCCACTTTGCTAGAGAATGTCTTCAAACAAGTGCAAGTAGAGGACATGGGTCACAGGCAAGCATCAATCAGCCCAGACAGACTGCTCCAGCAAGGGTGTTTGCACTCACTCCAAAAGATGTCCTTGTTGAGGATAATGCTACTAACGTCGTCACGTGTACTATACCATTGTTCAGTAGTGTTGCTTGCGTGTTGTTTGATTCTGGTGCTATGCACTCCTTCATTTCATCAATGTATGTGAAGTTGTGTAAGTTGAATACTATGCCCTTAGATCAGAATATACGCGTGGCCACTCCTGTTGGTGATGCTGTTGTGTGTAAGAAATGTGTGGACAGTTGTCCTATTGTGATAGAAGGGAGAACCTTATCAGCAAAGCTAGCTGTATTTAGCATGTTGGGATTCGATGTCATTCTCGAAATGGATTGGTTGTCGAAGTATAAGGCCAATATAGATTGTGATGTGAAGGAAGTAACATTCCGCCCTTAGGGTATGGAAGTGTTTAAGTTTTGAGGGTCTAATGTGCATACTACTCTGCCACTTTTGGTTTACATTCAAGCCAAGCTGGAAGTCCAAGCAAAGTTGGAAGACATACCGGTGGTGTATCACTATTTAGATGTTTTCTCTGAAGTCACGGGGTTGCGTCCTGATTGAGAAGTTGAGTTCTCCATCGACTTAGTACCGGGGACTCAGCCTAGGCTCCAACCGAGTTGAGAGAGTTGAAGGAGCAGTTACAAGAGTTACTTGACCGGGGTTTCATTCGCCCAAGTGTATCGCCATGGGGAGCGCTAGTATTGTTCGTGAAGAAGAATGATGGGTTTATGTGGATGTGCATAGACTACCGTGAGTGGAATAGGGTGACTGTCAAGAATAAGTATCAATTACCAAGGATCGATGATTTGTTTGATCAACTCAAAGGAGCTTCAGTATTCTCGAAGATAAACCTTCTTTCGGGATACCATCAATTAAAAGTACGAGAAGAAGACATCTCGAAAACAACAATCCAAACTCGGTATGGCCATTATGAATTTTTGGTGATGCCTTTCAGATTGACAAATGCACCGTCAGTGTTTATGGATTTGATGAACCGGGTATTCCAAGAATACTTGGATTCTTTTGTGGTGGTTTTCATTGAAGCCATATTAGTCTACTCGGCTAATTATGCTAAGCACGAAGAGCATCTGAAGACAAATATGGAGAAGCTGCAAGAGAAGAAGTTATTTGCCAAGTTCAAGAAATGTGAATTTTGGCTTGAAGAAGTGTCATTCTTGGTTCATGTAGTGAACAAGAATGGACTTGCTGTGGATCCAGCAAAGGTACAAGCTGTGGTTGAATGGGAAAGACCAATAAGTGTACGAAAGATCTGTAGCTTCTTGGGATTGGTAGGTTACTACAGAGATTTATTGAGGGGTTCTCTTCATTGTCAGGGCCACTCACTGCCCTCACAAGGAAGAATGCTCCATCCGTATAGAGTGATGACTGTGAAGCCAATTTCCAAGAATTGAAGCACAAGTCACTGCACTTGTGTTAACACTACCCATGGAATCTGTTGGGTATGTTGTTTATATGGATGCTTCAAAGAAATGATTGGGATGTGTTCTTATGCAGTAAGGTCGAGTTGTGGCCTATGCTTCTAGACAGCTAAAAGATCATAAGAAGAACTGCCCTACTCATGACCTGGAGTTAGCAGCAATTGTCTATGCATTGAAGATATAAAGACACTACCTTTATGGTGAGAAGTGCGAAATTCACACTGATCACCAGAGTCTCAAACATATTTTCACTCAGAGAGACTTGAATATGAGGCAAAGGAGATGGCTCGAAGTATTGAAAGACTACGATGGCAAAGTGTTCTATCACCCTACAAAAGCCAATGTAGTAGCTGATGCATTGAGTCGAAAATCTTGTAATGATGAGACAGATCCTAATAAGCTTATGGACCAACTATCACAACAGTTTGCCATTGTGCAGAATGATAAAGTGATGACTGGTGGTCCTCCAATTATGGCAGCACTTATAATAGAGCCACAGAGTTTAGACAAAATTAGATGTGTCCAAGAAGATGATCTTAAGCTGCAAGATCTCATTGATAGGACCCGCCATGGTGAAGTGTTGTGCAAATTTATTTACTCGCAAGCGCACGAATCATTTGCAATATAGTGTATGTGCAAGTGCGAGGTCAATCCCACAGGGAATTGTGTTTTGAAGACAAAATTTAAATTCAAATTAATTTAATCCTAAACTAGTTCCAAGAAGTTTGAGAGATTGTTTAAAGATAAATAATAATAATAATAATAATAATAATAATAATAATAATAATAATAATAATAATAATAATAATAATAATAAACAAAAGTTAAGTAAATTTAATCAAGTAAAAGAAAGCACGAGGGTATCAGAATCAACACTCACAAATTCATAGCAACATGTTTTCCCATTATCAATAATATTTCCCAAAGTTCTCACAATAAACTCTTAAGTATGTTTTACTTTTACTTCAAATTGTTAATCAAAACATTCCATGTATCCATTCCTTACACAAATCACAAAAGAAATTCAATTTAAATCAAATCATCAAGTGTATCCGTAAATCACAACAAGATATCCAATTTAAATCAAAACATCAATTGTATCAGAAGAATAAATCACAAGGGATATCCAATTTTTTAAACAAAGAAAACCAAGCACAATTAATTTTATGGAACTATCCTAAATCATCAAATGTATACTTGAATCACAAAAGATATCTAAGAATCCTTCCATAAAATTGAATTGAAGTAAAACAATTGGAAAAAATTTAAACAATTAAATTGGAAAAATATTATTTCACAAGAGAATAATGTTGCTAATCATAAGTCCTTCATCCTCAACCTTAGTTGAGGATTTAGCCTATCATGGAATTGAAAGATAGAGCAAAAATAATTAAATCCATTAACATTGAGAGACTTACAAAGTGTGGAAGAAGAAAACGTTGCAAGAAGAGGACTGAAATTCTGCTTACATTCCACACTCCTTTTACAAGAGAAAAGACTCATATATATAGTGCTAAGTAGGGTCTCGGCTACCCAGTTTAATTGGAAAGAATTATGTGTTGCCTTGCTTGGGATGGTTCCTCTTGTGGAAAGAAAATAAAATGAAGATTTGCTGCATATCTTTGTTTTATTGGAAAGAGATCACGTCTTCACATGCATGGTTGCAAAGAATCGGGTCTGCTCCTTAAGGAAAGAAAATATTCAGTGCATGCAGGCTTTGGAGAAAATCTGTCCACGTGAAGATTGGCTGCTGCCTTTTCCTTGGAGAAAACCGTGTCTCTCATTCCCTTCACGTTCACGCTGCCAGGTTTGGAAAGACGTGGCTGTTGCCTAGCTATATGGATTTGGTGCCCGTTATGGAAATAATATGGTGCAGTTTGGTCCTTTGCAAATCTGACTTGTTATTGACATAACGTGCACCGCAGGACTCAAGAACTGCGCCTCTCTACCTTCGTATGTGTTGCCAATTATTTCACGCATGAAGAGTTCCTTTTCTTGGAAAGAAATCAAGTCCAGCTAAGTATGGAAACAAATTCGACGCTTCCTTTCTTGGAGAAAATCATTTGTTTTATGCTTCTCCATGTTGGCGTGAGCTGTAAATATAGTAGAATGGAAAGAATATTTTCTAGAATGGAAAGTTTCTAGCATGGAAGGAGATTAGCGTGCACTGAATATTGTAGCTTGATATTAGGCATAATACTTGTATAGACCAAAAATAGGTTGAATTTATTTTCTATTTAAATGTACTGATTCAATGGAAATAAATGAGAAAAATTATTATTCCCTAATTGTTAACATGGTATCAGAGAAAGGAATTTGATCCCTGCTCCTAGAAAAAACCTAGCCGCTCTTGCCTAATCCCCACCATTCAGCTATGGCCGAACCTGTCACCACTCTCGGTGATAATTCACCACGGAACACCTTCATTCTTACCAATCTCACCAACCAAATGACCGAAGTCCTATCTAAAGTCCAGAACCCAACCCATTCCACCGAAAGTTCCACTGCCCCAATTGGTATCAAGTTGGACAGTTCCAACTATGGCCTTTGGTCCCAGGTTGTCGAGATGTATATCTCTGGCAAAGACAAACTGGGATATATCAACGGTGACTATCCACCACCACCGATGACTAACCCATCCTTTCGAAGATGGCGAACCGAAAACGCCATCGTCAAACGATGGTTGATCAACTCTATGGACCCGACACTTATCGGAAATTTCATCCGATTTCCCACTGCTAAATCAGTTTGGGATGCTATTGCTACAACGTTTTTTTATGGGAGTGATACCTCTCAAGTCTATGAACTCCGGCGATGTGTTGCTCGCCTGAAACAAGCCGGTGGTCCCCTTGAGAAATTCTACACCGATCTGCAAGGTCTCTGGCACGAGATTGACTTCCAGTGGCCGAATCCGATGGAGTGCCCAGCCGACATCCACCACTACAACACCCTGCTCCAGGAAGACCGATTTTACACCTTCCTCGACGGGATTGACAACCGACTCGACCACATCCAGAGTGATGTGCTCCAGATGCGGCCCTTCCCCTCCATCGAGCAGGACTACGCTCATGTTCGTAGGGAGGCTCTCCGGCAGGCTGTTATGAGTGCCGAGGACACCCATACTGCCTCTGGCACGGTTCTGGCCACCAAGGGGCTGCGATTACAGCCGACCCACACTCGGGCAAGCCCCTTGTGACCTCTAGGTCACGCAATACCGAGAATGCCCCTGATGGGGTTAAATGCTCACACTATGGAAAACTAAATCACACAAGTGCTACGTGTTTTAAAAAAAAATAGGGTATCCTGACTGGTGGTATGAATTGCAGGAAAAGAAAAAGAAAAATTCTGGGGGTGCAGCCACGAATACTGGCACTGTGGCAGTCATGATAAGCGAACCTCATCTTTCCCTGGTGCCTCAAAGCAAGTTCGGAGATGCGGACCTGATCCCAGAGATAGGTAAGATGGGTTCTAGCCTAGCCATCTCTTCTAGTGATGGCCACCATAATGCTTGGCTCCTTGACTCCGCAGCCACAGATCATATGACATTTGATGCTACTGATTTTTCTTCAAGGTCTACCCCGAGACGCACGTGTGTTGAAAATGCTAATGGGGTAGTCTCCTCGATTACAGGAGTTGGCACCGTGTCTCTGTCCCCGTCTCTACAATTATCTCATACATTACTTATCCCATCACTCTCACATAAATTACTGTCTGTTGGCCAAGTTACTGAAGAATTAAATTGTGTTGTTCTAATTTACTCTCATTTTTGTCTTCTTCAGGATATTCTCACCAAGGAGATAATTGGACGTGGTACTAAAAGGGGGGGGGGCTCTATTACGTAGATGATGTCAGCACGGGTCATGTTTTTCACGTGCAGAGTGATGGACGGGAACAACAAATCCAATTATGGCATCGACGATTGGGACATCCAAATTTTAGTTATCTGAAACATGTATTCCCTGAACTTTTTTCTGATATGGTGGTCTCTGAATTGAAATGCCCTACTTGTATTGTAGCTAAGAGTCACTGTACTTCTTATTTGCCAAGTTTGAATAAAAGCATTGCTCCATTTGCACTTGTTCACTCTGATGTATGGGGTCCTTACCCAATCTCTATTGTCTCGGGAGTTCATTGGTTTGTCATCTTTGTTGATGATTGTACCCGCATGACATGGCTCTATTTGATGAAAAATAAAGACGAGGTGTTCCCGATCTTCCAATCGTTCGATGCGATGATCCACACTCAGTTCTCGGCTACACTCCGAGTGATTTGCTCTGACAATGGGGGTGAATTCGTTTCAACGGTTCCGCACCTATTTTGACAACCATGGCCTCATTCATGAGACATCATGCCCTCATACACCACAACAAAATGGTGTGGCTGAGCGAAAGAATCGTCATATACTTGAGACTACCCGTGCCCTACTACATGGAAATCATGTGCCGACCCGATTCTGGCCCGATGCGGTATCCACCGCTGTCCATCTCTTTAATAGACTTCCCTCCAAAGTCTTGCAGTTTCAGACCCCACTCTAGGTCCTGGCGTCCCATGTCTCCCTACCCACGACCCTCATGCTCCCTCCCCGAGTATTTGGGTGCGTGGCTTATGTCCATCTTCACAAGAATCAACGCTCCAAAATGGACCTATGTGCTCTCCGATATCTCTTCTTAGGTTACGCCATGCATCAGAAGGGCAACCGATGCTATGATCCCTCTACCAGTCGGCTCTATGTGACTATGGATGTCACCTTCTTGGAATCTGAACCATTCTTCTCCGTACCCAATTCTGTCCCACAGGGGGAGACACATGATGAAGAACAGAATTGGGCGCACTTTGACTGGCCAAATAGTAATATAGTAACTGGTGAAGAAGAAGAACCACACTCAGAAATGGTTGAACAGATAGAAGAACCAAATACATAGTCATCACATGACACACCTCATGATAGCCCAACTTCCCCCCCTTCCACAGTACCTGCAGGCCTTTCTCCTGAGAATATCCCTGAGGTAAGCACACTTGACACACATTTAGATAACAGTAATTTGAATCCTTCTGCTGGATATGTACTACCTTTCAGGACAAATCGTGGCAAGCCACCAAAGAGATACTCACCTGATGATGAAGAGCGAAGATCAAAGTATCCAATTGCCAACTACATGTCAACCAAGAAATTATCTGAACCCCTCAAAGGATTTGTACACGTACTTTCCTCAATTCAAGTCCCAACTGGAATTCAAGAAGCTTTGTCTGATCCAAAATGGACATAGGCTATAAAGGAAGAAATGGAGGCACTACTAAAGAATGACACGTGGACCTTAGTTCCACTACTTGAAGGGAAGAAGGCAGTAGGATGCAAATGGGTATTCTCCATCAAACACAAGGCGGATGGATCAGTAGAAAGATACAAAACTAGACTGGTGGCAAAAGGCTATACGCAAACATATGGGGTCGACTATCAAGAAACTTTCTCACTAGTGGCAAAACTTAGCATTGTAAGAATTTTGTTATCCCTTGCGGCCAACCTTGATTGGCCATTACATCAGTTTGATGTAAAGAATGCCTTCCTACATGGCGAACTTGAAGAAGAAGTTTACATGGACCTTCCCCCGGGATACACGGCTTCCATAGATGCTAAAGTTGCTTGTAAACTGCAACGGGCCTTATATGGCTTGAAACAATCACTTCGAGCATGGTTTGGGCGATTCAGTATGGCAATGCGGAAATATAGGTTCAAGCAAAGCAACTCAGATCATACACTGTTCATCAAGTATAAAGGGAGTAAGGTAACTGTATTAATAGTTTATGTAGATGACATGATTATCACAGGTGATGATAAAGAAGAGATATCAAGACTATAGAAGGCACTGGCTACCGACTTCGAGATGAAGAACTTGGGAGGACTCAAGTATTTTTTGGGAATTGAAGTTGCTCTGTCTAGGGAAGGAATATTCCTTTCCCAAAGGAAATATGTACTGGATGTATTAACAGAGGTAGGAATGTTGGAGTGCAAGCCGGCAAATACTCCAATTGTTCAAAATCACAGACTTGGAGAATACCCAGACCAAGCTCCAACGGACAAAGGCAGATACCAAAGGTTAGTTGGGAAATTAATATATCTTGCACACACTCGTCCAGACATTACTTACACTGTGAGTCTAGTCAGTCAATTTATGCATAATCCTCGTGAAGACCATATGGATGCTGTAATCCGGATACTAAGATATTTGAAAGGATCACCTGGAAAGGGGCTCATGTTCTCGAAAAATAGTCATTTGGAAATTAATGGCTATACAGACGCAGATTGGGTTGGAAGTATCTTAGACAGAAAATCCACCTCAGGTTATTTTATGTTTGTAGGCGGGAATCTAGTCACTTGGCGAAGCAAGAAACAAAAAGTAGTAGCACTTTCAAGTGCTGAAGCCGAATTTCGTGGAATGGCGAAGGGACTGTGTGAACTATTGTGGATCAGGAGACTCCTTACTGAACTCGGGTTTACTCCTACTTCAGAAATGGAGCTCTTCTGCGACAATAAATCTGCCATTGCGATATCACACGACCCAGTCCAACATGACCGTACAAAACATGTGGAAGTGGATCGACACTTCATCATGGAAAATTTGGAAGAGAAAATATTCCGCTTTCCATTTGTGAAATCTGAAGACCAATTAGCAGATATACTCACCAAGGCGGTATCAAGCAAAGAGTTTCACAACTCACTTGACAAGTTGTGCATGAAAGACCTATATGCATCAACTTGAGGGGGAGTGTTGGCGTGAGCTGTAAATACGGTAGAATGGAAAGAATATTTTTCTAGAATGGAAAGTTTCTAGTATGGAAGAAGATTAGCGTGCACTGATTGTAGCTTGATATTAGGCATAATACTTGTATAGACCAAAAATAGGTTGAATGTATTTTCTATTTAAATGTACTGATTCAATGGAAATAAATGAGAAAAATTATTATTCCCTAATTGTTAACACCCCACTCATGCCCACACTTACACGTCTAGTTCATTCCTTTTACAAGAAAAGCGTGATACATATATTACCAAGTTTAGGCTTCTTTCGGTGCTGGTCAAGTATAGAGAGAATCGTGTGCTGCCCATTATGGAGGGAGATATGTGCTTGATTCGGTCCCCACAAGTCTAGAAATAAAATTGATTTGCACCTTCACGAAAAGAAAGCTTAGTGGTCCAATTTTAGACTAAGACAAAAAGGATTGTTTCCTTGCATCTTTATGTCAAGACAAAATCTTCCCTTAATGGCAATTATTTTCTCTTCATTTATATTTTATTCTCCCCAATATTTCTTTTCATTGTCAATCCATGAAAAATACTGCAATTTTCTCTCAAAGACCTACAAAACACTTAAATACCAAAACTAACCAAAATTATCAGAAAATAACAAAATTAAGGGTTTAACAAATGTAAATTAAGGGGTCTAATTATACAATATTTGGCACTCATCATGAAGCAACTGAGTTTTATCTCACAGGTGAGGGAATGTTGAAGACAAGCAGTGGGAGAATAGTTATCCCTAATGATACTGAGTTGAAAAGAGACATTCTTGATGAAGCTCATCAGACACGGTATATGGTTCATCCAGGCAACAATAAGATGTACCAAGATCTGAAAAAGAAGTTTTGGTGGTGTGGCATGAAAAGGGATATTGTTGAGTATGTTGCACAATGTCATTCTTGCCAGCTTGTGAAAGCTGAACATCAGAGACCTGCAGGGCTACTTAAGCCACTTGAAGTGCCTATGTGGAAATGGGACCAAATTGTTATGGATTTTGTCGTTGGTCTTCCAAAAGTACCAAGCGAACAAGATGCTATATGGTAATTGTTGACAGATTGACGAAGTGTGTCCATTTCCTCCCCATCAAAATTACATACACAATGGACAAGTTAGCAGAGTTATATGTGCGGGAGATTGTTAGGTTGCATGGTGTACCTATCTCCATTATGTCGGATCGTGATCCATGGTTCACTTCAAGATTTTGGGAGAAATTGCAGAGTGCTATGGGGATTAAACTGAATTTTAGCACAGCTTACCATCCGCAAACCAACGGCCAATCTGAGAGAGCCATTCAAACTCTCGAGGATATGCTTAGGTTGTGTGTGTTGGATTTTAAAGGGAGTTGGATATGCTATTTGCCATTAGTTTAATTTGCTTATAATAACAGTTTCTATGCAACTATTGGCATGGCACCATACGAGGCATTGTATGGGCACAAATGTTGATCGCCTTTATATTGGGATGAAGTTGGCAAGAGACATCTATTGGGGCCTGAGTTGGTGCAAGAAGCAAAGGAAAAGATTGCACTCATCCGAAAGCGTATGCTCACTGCTCAAAGTCGATAGAAAAGCTATGCGGATAAGCATCGTCGGGAGCTTGAGTTTGCAGTTGGGGATCTTGTAAATCTCAAGGTGTCGCCAATGCGGAATGTGTATCGTTTTGGCAACAAAGGTAAGCTCAACCCAAGTTATGTTGGACCATTCCAAGTGCTAAAAAGAGTGAGCCCACTAGCGTACAAGATCGAAATGCCTCCTAATTTGGCGAGTGTTCACGATGTCTTTCATGTCTCTCAATTGCGAAAGTGTGTTCGCGATCCATCACAGGTGATTAGTCACAAACCTCTTGATATTTAGTCAAATCTGACATATAAAGAGTTGCCCATACAAATTATGGATCGCAAAGAGCACCAGCTGAGAACCAAATCTATCCCTCTTGTGAAAGTTCTATGGCGGAATCACGGCGTCAAGGAAGCCTCATGGGAGCTTGAGCAGCAGATGTGGGATAGATATCCCCACTTGTTCGAGTGAACCCAGGTATGATCCTTTGATTGATACCGATTATGTGTTAATTCGTGATTAAAAAAAAAAAAAAGCATGTTTACATGTGCGTAATACGGCTTAATACCCAAATTTCGATAGCGAAATTTTTATAAGGTGGGGAGGGATGTAATGTCCAAAAAAATATTTAATGGGTTTATTAGAATTAAATAAAAATAAGTCTATTTAGTGTGGTACAATAAAACAAAGTGTTTTAATTTTATCCTATGAGCTTTTAAATGGTAGCTATGAAAGGAAAATATAAGGAATATTTTTAAAGTCAAAAGAAAATAGAAAAAAAAATTAAATAGAAAATAAAATAAGAAAGAAATAAGAAAATAATAGAAAAGTCAAAAGTAAAATAATAATAATGATAATAATAATTAATAAAAATTAAAATTAAAACAAGGTGTGAGGCTTGCGCCCCACACCTGTAGCAAGGGCCAATGCGCCCCAAAACGGGGCGCATCGGCGGAGTGAGGCGCACCTCACTTAAAAGAAAAGGTAAATGTATAAGAAATTCTTGAGTCGAAGTGAGGTTTGAAAAATTAAAATGGTCCCTTACTTTTTAATTTTCAATATTGACTCCTTAACTTTTTCGCGTTTTTGAATTAGGTCCGTCCTTCCTTTTTCCGTCCAATTTCGCTATTTCCGTTAGTGCCACGTGTCTATTTTTGCCACACCACATTAAAATGTTATTTTTTTAATAATTTATTTAAAAAGATAAATTAAAGAAAAAAAAAAAAAAAAAAAGGGTTTTGGGGGGTGACTGCCGGTAGCAACCATCCCCCTTGGGGAAGGGGTGGCCACCCCCAGGAAGCCAGCCCCAGAGGTGGCCGGCGCCACCTCTGGGGTGGCTCGCGGCCTGCCCCAAGGGTCGAAGGTGGCCACATGGCGACTCTCATTCATCACCATAATCATCTTCTCCATCTTCCTTCCTCCGTCAAAGGCACCATCTCAGCCTTCGTCCCATTTGCCTCCAAATCAAAAAACAAACATTCAATCTACAAAATACCCACAAAAAATCGTGACCAATCTGACAAGAAAACTAAAGGGATCTGCGAAATCAAAGCTGTTTTTGACGGAAAGAACACTCACTCGGGCCACTCTTGCTTCATTGTATTTGACCATATTGGCTAAAAAGAGGAGCAATATGAAAGAGAATGTGACACCGTAAGCAGAAATCATGGTTCTTGAGAAGCTGTTGTTGGATTTTATCCCAGGTGCTAGGGAGTTTGTTGAAGCTCTTTCTTGGTTAATTTGTCAAGGAATCTAACTAGTAACCGTGTGCATCTTGCCCCCATACGTAACTTCAGTCTTCCAGCGAGAAGATCAAATTAGCATTTGTTAAGATGGGTTCGTTTCTTCACTAGTGGAGATTATTTTTGACTCCGAGAAAAGGATATGTAGAAGGGCATTGGGTGTGTGTGACGGGCTCTGTAGCTGCAAAGAAGGGAGAGAAGAGGCTCAAAGTAATGCCTTGACCGTGCCGGTGTTGGTGAAGAAAATCATGCTGGTGTCGGAATTGGCAACTGTGTTTTCAATTTCTGCCATTTTGAAGCTCGGCAAATATGGAAGAAGGGATGAAGGAAGAGTTATGGTAGAGGCTCTTCAAGTTGGTGCCTTTCCCAAAACCAAATTCCCTCTCTTCCTCAGCCAGAGTATTACTATTCACCGCCTGTGATGAAGCACGAGAGTCCCAAATTAACATAACAGTACATACAGCACTATAACAACTATCAAATACTATAACAATAACAGTACATGCAGTCCCAAATTAGGATTTCTGCAGTGAGGGTCTGCAAAAGGAAACATGTTTCTTTCAGACATTTTATCAAATACTGGAAGAGCCGCATCAAAAAGAATCACGAATCACACATACAAACAGACAACCATACCCTGAAGCTCCGTTTGGTTGTTGATAAAGATCAGAAAAGAAAACGAAAAATTGTTGTAAAATCTAAGATACAGCTTGGAAGCATTCACTCATAATTGCTCATTTTAAAATAAGTTGAAAAAAGAATAATCAACTGGCCAAAGAATCCAGTTGAACCATTATCTGCATGCACTGCAACAATTGAATTCCATGAAATCACTGCAAATATCCAAAACACGGGAAAATGTCAATGGACTTTCTCTCATTCCTAGTAGAACCATTTCAGCATAGAAGTAAAGAGCCTGTTTTGGAAGCCCATATCGCCTTTGCCCAAAAATCAGTAAATTATAGGTAACAACATCACAAAGCGGCATTTCATCAAACAACTTGAGCGCAGAATTTAGCTGCCCAGATTTGATCCAACCGTCAATCATTCGGTGTTTTTGAGTAAACATCCTCATGAGCATTCCTTCGACAATACGAGTCCAACACCAGAGAAGGCGTTGATGAAGCTACGGGTAAGCTGCAGTTCGATGTAAAGGTTGTTATGGCTCGGACACGTAAAGGTTTTTTTCCTCTTACTTTCAACCATCTTCCTCAGCTTCGCAGATTGAATCCTCAGTCCTGGCCATGAAAATTCTGCTGACATGATTTGGGCCCCTCTCTTCTCTGAGCTATTTGCCTATTTGTCATTGCTTCCACTGCCTCACTTTGATAGCCACAAACTGTCAGAAGCTTAGTGTCCGACCGGGCAAGGGCTGCGACAGGTTTGTCGGCTTCGAGCGAGAGCTCTTCCAAGAGAAAAAAAGATGGAGTGGCAGCCACCCCCAGCCCTTGGGGGTGGCGGCTACCGGCAGCCAACCCCATCCTTTCTTTTTAATTTTTAATTTTAATTTTTTTAAAATAAATTGTTAAAAAAATATATTATTTTAATGTGACATGGCGAAAATAGACACGTGGCACTAACGGAAACAACAAAATTAGACAGAAAAGGGAGGGAAGGACCCAATTCAAAAACGACAAAAAATTTAAGGAGTCAATGTTAAAAATTAAAAAGTGAATGACCATTTTTAAGTCGTACTCAAACTCAGGGATTTATTATACATTTACTCTAAAAAAAAAAAAAAAAAAAAAAAAAAAAAAGGTAAATAAGAGAAAGGAGGCTTCAGACGAGACCCAAGAAGAAAAAAAAAAAAAAAAACAAAAAACAAAAGGAGAAGGGGAGATTCTCTCTTAGTTTTTAAGGGAAAATCACGATCCATGAAGATCCAACGATCCGATTCTCAGTCTGTCTTTGGAAACGTGATCCTTGTACTCGGATCTACGTTTTGACCAATCATTTTGAGATGAATCCTTAAACTCGCATTTGTAGATTTTTGGTTAAATCTTATAAAATGTGAGTTTAATTTTGATTATTCTTTAGGTTTTGAGATATTTGGAGCTTGCAAAAATTCCTCAAACTCCGGGTAGTGTTTGGGTGAGCTTTGGGTAAGTTTCTTCAAACCCTAATTTATGGGTATTTAGTTTAATTGGTATTTAATGGGTTTAACCTTAAGATTTTCTTATAGGTTAATGTCATTTTGAATATACTAGTGTCCTATGTTAATAGGTTAGTGTTTATTGTGATTAGATTAGTAAATATAATTAATGGGTTAGTGTTTATTGTTATGTGTATTTGCTTGGGTTGTGATTTTAATGTCTAACTTTAAGCAAATATTTTGTGTTTGTGTTATTTGGGTTTAGTTAGTGTTTAAAGTTTATGGGTATGTGTTTGGAACCATAGAAAATTCTATAAGTTTTTCATGGGTTAGCTCTTCGGCAATTTAAGAGCTAAAATATTAGTCTAGTGTTAGAGAAATATTAAGTATTGTCCAATGTGTTATTTTTACAGTGACACATTGCAGAAAATTGTCTAGGAAACTTAGTTGAACTTGTTATTCGAGCAGGGAAGGTGAGTATTCTACTCACCGAGTAAAGTTACTTTTTATCTAGTTTATTGGAATGCAAATAATGTGTTTTTCTTACTGAACCGACAATATGTTAATTATATATTTTGGATGTTTTGAGTAGTTTTAATTATGTTGAAATATGACAATAATGTTTATGTGATTTAAGATGATTTGAGATGTGAGTATGAAATATGCTTGATGTCTTGAGATACGATTTGCAGAGTTTTATTGTCTGCTGCAGTTGGAAATTTAAGTTATGCAAATTGTTTGAGAAAATTACATGTTGAACTATTTATATTTTATGAGTAGAGCATGTGTTAAAGGCATGTCCATGAAATTAAATGTATAGTATTTGAGCATGAGCATGGAACATGAAACAAGAACAGCATGGATAGACAATAATTAAGTGGGGGTTCACGTCCCACGGTACCTGACAACAAGGAGTAAATGGATTAATTAAGTGGAGTTCACGTCTCACAGTACTTGGCAACAGGGAGTAAATGGATTAATTAAGTGGGGGTTCACGGCCCACGGTACCTGGCAGGGAGTAAATGAAATAATTATGTGGGGGTTCACGTCTCACGGTACCTGGCAACAGAGAGTAAATGAACGGAAACTAGTATGAGCATGTATGACATTGTCTTTATGAGTGTGATGTTTATGACATGTCAATATAGTATAAATTGTCGATTGAGATATAGTTAAGAATTGATGATTAAGATATAGTATGAATTTGTATGTGAGCATTTGGAATAAGAACAATATTGTTACGTTGTGTATGTGTTTACTCAATCTACCCTGATGTGATTTCAAGATACATGTTTTCATAACCAAAACAATAAATGTTATTGTAAACAAGAGATTAAGTAAAATGTTATTTTATGTGAAAACTTAGTGAGGCTTATACCATTAAGACCTCAGTAATTTATTATTGAGGTGGTGAACTCATACTTTCACCTGTACGGATGTGGTTAACCCCACAATCGTGCAAACATTGTGGCTGCAGGAACATCTAAGATAGACGACGATCCAGTAGCATTGTATTTGGGGTATTACAACTGAAGCCTGACGCGACAGTTGTGATGGGTTGGATCATGGGTGTCTGCTCTTTTGAGTATATTGTCTATGGCTTGTGACGTGTATGTCATCTATTCTTTTGTATAAGCCATTCTTTTGCTATGCAATGGAATTAAAATAATTTTTCAATATGTATATAATAATGTTGGAGCTGTGGATTCGGGAGATTGGCTTTCACTATCTCGGGGCAGTTTTTTGTTTTTTGTTTTCTTTTTTGAAAAATAATGATAAATGATATCATTAGTCAAATGAAATATCTTGCTCCGCAAGTACAATACTCTGGATAAATGGAGGACATTCCTCTACCCAAAGTTATCTAAAAACTGTGACAAGGCTACATTGGCCATTCAATGGGCAGCTTTGTTGGCCTCCTGTCGAACATGCCTCACATCATAATACATAAGGCTATGAAGTCGAACCATGACATCTTCAATCAATTGACCATAACCACTCCAACAAGAGGAATCTTGTCGCAAAGCCAAAACTACTAGTAATGAGACTCCTTCAAGAACCACCCTTTGATGCCTCAAGTGACAACAAAACGGCATTGCTTGCCACGCAGCCATGGATTTTTCTTTAGTAGGATCAACTATGATGGGGATGAGCTTCGCCATAGCTGCCACAACCACCCCGGCCTCATTTCGTAGAACCACTCTGACTCCCATCCATTTTTGTGGCACATCAAGAGCAGCGTCCCAATTTATTTTGATCAACCTCGCTCCAGGTTTTTCCCCTGGGGGGATGAAGTCCCTCCCAAAAACAAATGAATTCCTGCGCATCTAGATCAGTCGATCCATTGTGAATACTTCTTGAATCTCCTCTTCATTGAGCTTGGCCAACAATTCCTTAACGACATTCCTCCCCTTAGTTGCATTTATCGACAGCTTTTGAACACGTCTACTACAATATTTCCACACTGCCATGGAAGAAGGACAATTTCACAAGATATGGCAACTAGTCTCAACAACATCTAGACACAACAGGCAGGATGGGTCTTGAATAATCTTCTTGCTAAATAACTTAGCTTTGGTTGGGAGCAAATTATGACACAATTTCCATACAAAGAGCTTCAGCACTGCAAGAATTTTCAAAGCCCATAAAGTCTTCCACAAGCCTTGGTCATCCCTAAAAGTAGAACACTCTCCTATCATCTAGGATATTCTCATAGTCTCTAAATGATAAGCTCTTTTTACCGAGAAAACACCTATCTTGGTACCCTTCCACAACAGTTTATTGGGTTGTTGAAGTGGGCTCAAGACCATAACACAAATGCTACTAGCTTCAGTCGGCTCGAAGATAGAATGAATCAAACTCTGGATCCAGCTCTCTCACAGAAGATCGAATACAATTCAAGGAAGCTAAAGAAAGCCACCTGTCACCCAAATCCTTATATTCTCTCTGTTGCCCACTCTCCACACCAAACTTGCTTCTAAAACAGCCCTAGCGTGGAAAATACTCCGCCATAAAAACGAGGGGCGGCTGCCTAACTGTGCATTCAAAAGGTCACTAGCAGGGAAATGTTTTTCCTTCAAAATACAGGCTACCAAAGAATTAGGATATTGGACTAGTCACCATCCTTGTTTTGAAAGCAAAGCTAAGTTAAAAAGCTTCCAAATCTCGGAACTCCAACCCTCCAAGCTGTTTAGACAAGCTCAACTTTTTTTCAACTCATCCACGAAACACCCTTACCCTCCTTTTGATGCCTCCACCAAAACCTGTCCATCAAAGAATTAAGTCTTTTGCAAAGCTGCTTAGGAAGCTGGAAAATGCTCATGCTATATGTAGGGATTGCCTGGATAACAGCTTTGATAAGGATTTCCTTCCCCGCCGGAGAGAGTAGCTTCTCTATCCATCCAACCAGCTTTCTTTGCACTCGACTTTGTTTCCCCAAGAAGGTTTGGGTCTGAGAACGACCCACTAAAGCTGGAAGACCCAAATATTTCTACAAACTAGAATTTGCAGGGATCCCCACTAAGGAACATATATGATGTTTGAATTCACTGCGGGTATTTCTGCTAAAAAAAATGAAAGTCTTCTCACTGTTGAATTTCTGTCTTGAAGCTTGCTCATAAGTGTGAAGCAGCTGTAAGACATTCCCCTATTCCATGAAGTTTGCTCGACAAAAGAGTAAGCTATCATCAGTGAAGAAAAGATGACTCAATTTGAACTCACCTGCTTAAATTGGAATCCCTGTAATTCTTCCATCCCTCGCACAAAGAAGAAATAAATATGGAGATAACGAGTCCTCCTGCCTTAGACCCCTAGAAGGAGTCACTTGTCCAAATGGAGTACCATTAATAAGAATGGAATAGGAAATTGTTGTTTCACAACTCTTGATTAATGCAATCCAACGCTTCACAAAACCCAATTTCCTCACCATCTCTTTCAAAGAGGATCATTCTACCCTATTATAAGCTTTAGTTATGTCATACTTAATAGCCATATAGCATTTTTTTTTCCCTTTCATCCTAGTATTCATAGTATGGAGAGCTTCATATGCCACCAAGTTATTGTCAGTAATTAGGTGACCAAAAATGAAGGCACTCTGGTGTTGGGAGATAATATTTGTTTTAAGTAGCCCATATAGCCTTTGCTATGCAACAATTTTTCATTATTATTTTTTATTTTTCAAAAACGTATAAGAAAAGAATAGCAAAAACATAAATACTTAAAATAATAATAATAATAATAATAATAATAATAATAAAGATAGAAAAATTCATTAAATTCGGCTGTTGATTTCTTTTCTACTGCGATGGTTGGATGGCTGGATCGAATTAAACAAACTTTAATCAACAAAAAATAATAATAAAATAATAATTGTAACAAATTTAACAACTTAAAATTATTTTATATATTAAATTTTTATTAATCATTATTAATGAAATTGTCGTAGAGATGTTGACCGAATTTAATAATTTTTAACAAAAATATAACCTGCACAATAGTTGTGCAAGAGACATGGAATAGGTTTTATGTGAAACTCATGTAATAGAACCCATTACATGAAACTTATCCATATCTCTTAAATCCTGTATAATATGGATCTGACTTCCATGCAAAAGTAAAAAACTACAGGACATAATTGGGGTATAACTCCATCACAATATGGATACAACCCTCATTCACAATGGGGTGAGGCTCACACACTTGTGAGTGGGTTGTGTTTAAGTTGTACAAAGGAGTTATACATTTAGCATTTCCCAAAAACTACCGCAAGGTACTGTAAAATTTTTTGTGGTCTACATTTTGCCAAGTTGGCATTTTTCCTTTTTAATATATTTTCTTTACAAGCTATAAAGGCATTCACTTCCATTTTTACTTTTCGTTTGCTGTTTCTCTCTCTGCTTTTCTCAAACCAAGCTTTTCAGAATTTGAATCCTTTTCATTTATTTAGTATAAAAATAAGGATATCTCTTTTCACATATTGTAAAAATATGAAAAAGATAATTATGCCCTCTCTATTCAACCAAAATGGTGACTTGGTGGGTTCTGTATATGTGCTTATAGATGGAGGAGAGAGGGACTTAGGCAAGCTTGAAAAGCTTGGTTTGTAACGGAGTAAAGCAGAGAGAGAAACAGTTAAGAAAAAACAAAAATGAAATGAACGCATTTATAACTGGATAAAGAAAATGTCAACCTCGCAAAATGTAAAGAACACACAAAATTTCACAGCACCATGTGACAACATGGATGTCACATGGAAGCCGGATCCGTATAACAGTTGAACAATGCAAGAGTCATGTCTCAATTTTTAATGGGTTCGTGTAAAAGTGTAGTGATTGATAGAAAACAGGTGTACGTCCTTGTAAGCCACAGTCCATACGGCCAACACCTACTCAATAGTCTCAATCACGCTGACATAGCTAGCTTGAAAGAGAGAAATTTCCTCCACATCAGTTTCTCGGCAATTTCTTCCCAACCAATTTAATAAATGTTAAGGTTTCGTTTGAAATAAATTGACTATTTTTATGGAACGGTCGTTTTTATTTTTTTTGTAAGGGTCTAGTTTTTAAAATAATTAATTCTATTGAAATAATTATTCTTTTACGAAGATAAATACCTATTTCTCTCATTTTTTAAAACAACACCTTTTCCAATGAGAATAGATTAAATTTTCTAGAAAAAATTACTCTGATTTTTTTTATTTTCTTTTAATTCTTTTCAAAAAAAAAAAGAAAAAAAAGAAAAAAAACGAAACACTAACCCTCTTTACATTGGCTGGCCAACCACTTATTGGTATTGGGGTGGTCAGCCAACCACATATGGTGATGGGGGTGGTGCGACCATTCTCGACGCCATTGTGCCACCCTCGTTCTCGTCTGGAGTGGCTAGGCTACCTCCGATGGGCCTCGGGGTTAGCCACAACCACCCACTAGTTTTCAAATATATATATATATATAATGCATGAATTTTTTTTAGTAATTTTGATTGGATTCCAATTAAAGTATATGAGTTATTACCAAATTAAATATTATAAATAACCATTTCATTCCATTACCTTCTATTCCGATGAATAGTTATTTATTTTTTTAATTGAATAGTCAATCCGCAAACCAAACAAAGCCTAAGTGTTTTCTCTCACATGTTAAGTGTCATCCACCATGTGAGTGTCACGTATTCTTTTTTAACCTCCTTAACACCATTAACTCCTCCACTAAGACCATTTTTAGTGAACTCTCCAAATTTTTTCCAAATATTAACTAAACAATCTACCTTTGTTATTTTATCTATCACTTTTAACAAACTTCATACACCAAACTCTTCAAGTATTTATCTATTTCAACTAAATATTAATTTTTTGTATTGGTTTTAAGCAACCACTCCTAAGGCCATCTTCAGCAGTTAAAGTTAAAGTAGCTACTCAAAAACTACAAATATTTATTTTAGCAACTCCAACAGTTAAAAACACTCAAACAATACTCTTTATTCTACTCTTCATTTCATTAAAATATTGTTTTTTAATCATTTTCTTTTATTTATTTATTTATTTCTCTTTCACTCTCCGGTCTCCATCTCACTCTCCGGTCTCCCCAACCCCAGGTCCCCAACCCCAACCCGTTGAGAACGCCATCCTCGCCCTGGAGGCGGAGCCCCTTCTGGAAGGCTCAGATCAAACCACCATTCTCACCGTGCGACCTAGAGAAGATGGAGATGGAGATCGAGAGAGAGAGTGACGGTGGGAGATTGAGAGAGATCGGGAGAATACCCGAGCCCAACCCCAGGTCCCCAACCCCAACCCGTCGAGAACGCCATCCTCGCCCAGGAGGCGGAGCCCCTTCTGGAAGGCTCAGATCAAACCACCATCCTCACCGTGCGACCTAGAGAAGATGGAGATGGAGATCGAGAGAGAGAGAGTGACGGTGGGAGATCGAGAGAAATCGGGAGAATACCCGAGCGACCTGTGAGACCCAGAGGATGATCAGAGGTCCGATCGCTGGTGGATGGAACTGGGTGGACACCGGCGAAGCTAGGGGCGGGATTCTGGTGGCCAAAGAAACGTGTGATGAGGGAGAGAAAACATCGATTGGTTGCGGTGATGATTTTGGTTGTTTTCGGTTGATTTTGGTTGTTTTAGAATATGCGTTTCAGTTGATTTCGGTTTGGGCAATGGCTGTGTCCACATTGCCAGCCCCAATGACGGAGATCTTGGTGTGGCGCTTGGTCGGGGACGGAGGGGAGGCGCTATGGAGTGATAGAGAGGGAGAGCACCGATTGCATTGGATTCTTGTCGAGGTTGGAACGGAGGTCTCTGGTGGCCAATGATGGCGTCGAAGTGGCGGACTCGGTGGAGACCAGCAGAGATGAGAAGTGAGGGAGAGGGAAGTGGGTGAACGAAGAAGGAGAGGGATGCGGGTGGAGGTGGAGTGATAGAGAGGGAGAAAATATTACTAAAAAATTCAGAAACAGATGAACAGTGAATAGCCACTACTGGCTATTCACTGTTGATGAAGTTAAGGAAAAAATTATAATGGCCATTCTGTTGGACGAAGAAAAAGTGGTAAAAATAGTCAAATATGACTTTTTGGTTAAAATGAAACTTCTGCTGGAGATGACCTAACAAATGAGGAGAGAAGAAAAGTGAAAAGTGAAGTGAAATGAAATGAGAAAAATAATAAAATATTCAACATCTCATGAAATTTGTGAGCCAAATTTAAAGTGAAATTCTAACCAGAACCAAAAAAGGGAAATTATAGTGAATTTATTGAAGTTAGACTTTTTGAATTTTTCACCAAATTTTGGTGAAAATTTTGAAATAGAGAACTCACAGGGATGATCACGTTTGTAACAATTTCTTACCTCTCTTAACATTTTCTCACCCAATTAAAAAAAATCTTCACTTTGTAATTACGAAACACTATCACATTACCCAACAAATAGCTTACAAAAACCATAAACAGATTCAGGTAATGATGTTCTAATATGAATCTAGAACTTAAAAAGTTGGCATTAAGGCCCCTTGGTTGTTCAGAAACTGTGAGAAGAAAGGGGGAGATCGAGAAACGAATCCGGAACTTCGAGTCTTAGATTCTTCTTCAAATTCTTTCTTGTTTCCCATCATTTCGGACCTTGGGAGTAAAACCCACCTCCTAATTTGCGTATAGTTCGAGTATTTGGTTTCTTGATGTAAGCTAGTTTTCAATCTATCCGCAGTTCTACGTAAAATTTCTCCTGTTTTTCCTGGGTTTTCTCGTCAGCCAAAGGAACATGAACAATTTTTTTTTGGTTTTTTTTTTTAAGTTTTAGATTCGTATTAGAACATCATTACCTTAATTCACTATTTATGGTTTTTTGTAAGTTATTTGATCGGTAATGTAATAGAGTGTTTCGTAATCAGAAAGTTAAAGTTTTTTATTGGGTGAGAAAATGTTAGAAACGTTAGTGGGGGGAGTTAACGGTGTCAAGGAGGTTAAAAAACACGTCTCTGTCTCTCTCACATGTCAGAGGACACTTGGCATCTATTAGTGTGAGTTTGGAGAAATGTCTTTCAAATTAGTTTGGAGGATTGCGATTTTCTTCAATTCTCGCTTCAGTCTTCAGCGTAGCAGGCAGCCGGTGCTCTTCCCCGTACCCCCTATCTCCGCCGTTGAAGCTTATTGTTTAGAAAGCATGCAAGAACATCGCAGCATTTTTGTACCAGGAAATCCTCTGTATGCTTGAAATGAGAGAGAATTTCAATTAAATTAGTTACCTGCACGCTTTATTAGTAATGGTAAGCCAAAGAAGAAAACTCAACTGCATATTGTCTGCAAGTAATTGCTTGCTGTCTTTCATGATCTTTTGCTTGTACATACTGTTGTTGTGTTCCTGTCGTGTGGATTGCTATGCTAAAGACACCTTAAAGCATGGCGAGTGGATAACTTTAAAGCATGGAGAAACGCTCGTCTCCAGTGGAGGACGGTTTGAACTGGGATTCTTTAACACTACGGGAAGCGCTAGCAACAAAAGCTATGTCGGGATATGGTATCACGAATGGGATCAAAAAACATTTGTATGGGTTGCCAACAGAGACAAACCAGTACTTAACGGTTCCACGGGAGTTTCTTTTGGAATTGCAGAAGATGGCAATCTTAAGGTATGGGATAATACTACTGGAGACGTTTATTGGAATACAAGTGTTGAGATTTCTTCGTCTGCAAATCGAACTGTGAAGCTCATGGATTCTGGAAACCTGGTCTTAAGCGATGATGGTGATGATCAGTTGGCGACGAGTCGGTGGGAGAGCTTCCAAAATCCAACTGATACATTTTTTCCAGGTATGAAGATGAATGAAAGCCTGACGTTGACTTCATGGGCAGGTGATGTTGACCCGGGAAGTGGGGGGTTCACGTTTAAGCAATACAAAGAAGAATCAGGCCACTACGTAATCACAAAAAGGCTTGGACGACTCGATTATTGGAGAAGTTGGATGTCAGGCAAGTTGTCGAGCACAGATGAATTAATGCCCTATGCCATAGCCTACTTGTTATCAAATTTCAGCAAGAGCCTAAACCAGACCAAATACCCACTTCCGCCAAAAAGCTCAGCACAACTGCTGCTGGATTATAATTACACAAGGTTAGTGATGAATTATAATGGGGAATTACAGTATCTGAAATGGGATGCGGACAAGGGAAATTGGTCTATGATATGGAGGGAGCCGGAAGACAATTGTAGCATTTACAATGCTTGTGGGAAATTCGGCAGCTGCAGTATTAACAATAGGTTGAAATGCAAATGTTTGCCCGGGTTTCAGCCTACCAACCCGGCAAATTGGGATTCTGGAGATTTTTTGGGTGGGTGCAATAGAAATTCGACATCATCTGACAACAGCGACATGTTCTTGAACTTAAAGATGATGAAAGTGAACAACCCAGACTCTCGTATCTATGATGCAAACAATGAAACAGAATGCAGAAAGCAGTGCCTTAACTCCAGCCTGTATCAAGCTTATTCATTAACCGACATCTGCTGGATTTGGACTGAGAATCTAAGTAATCTTCAAGAGGAGTACACAAACGGTGGTCGTAACCTCTCTGTCCGCGTGGCAAAATCTGTTATAGGTACTCCTTTTACGCATTGGAATATATATGCTTGGATTAATTCAATAGCTGAATTGCATCCATAGATACGGATCTGGCTAATTTAGTAAATGCAATTTTTTGGAAATTAAAAAAATCATCATTGATGTCAAAAAGGAAGTGAGAAACCACCTCTGTTGGTACGGATTTTTAAAATCATAGCACTAATCTTTCTTTTTATTCTTGATTATGACATTACATTACCCTCAAAATCCATAGTTCTGTTCAATTTTGTAAGACAATTTGAATAAATAACTTTGTCTACGTGTAGAGGATCACTTGTCACCCCTGGGCTGTCGGGGTATTTACAGAAGTACTTGACTTGTATATATATATATATGAAATATGATCTTTTGTCACATATAGACAAGATGGTTCTTTAGCTAGTTTTAGGGGTTTTTTTTTTCTAAAAAAAAAAATGCAAAAGTAAAAGTTGTCACGTGGATAAAGGTGGTCAGAAGTTGTTTATTGGGGTGACAATGTATCATATATATATATATATATATATATATATATATATATATATATATATATATATATATATATAGTTTGTGGTTTGAAAATGTTTTAAATGTAAAATTTTAGAGAGCCTTAGAAGAAGAGAGTCCTGTATAGGAAAAAGAAAAAGTCAAGATAACATTTATAAGGCACAAATCATACTAAGCGATTGCTTTAAAGCAAGCAATGCTCAGTGTATGAGCTTGTGTTTCTGCTTTAGCCATATAGTATGGTACGGATGTCGTTCATGATCTGAATTAGGATTTATGGGCTTCATTATAACCTGAAAAAATATTGGTCAAAATTGGTGGAGACAAATTAATAATTTTTAAAGAAAGTGACTGGGTAATGCACCTTAAGATCAAATTTTAATTTCTATTTCTAATTTTAAATACAACAAGGGCCAAAGCTCATCATTTAGTGTTTAATTACTATTCCAAATGTTATTCCTATGCAGAATCTTCGGTTAGGAATTGTGAGCCTTGTGGCACAAACTTGATCCCCTATCCGCTGAGCACCGGACTAAATTGCGGCGACGGCATGTACTTCTATTTTGATTGTAACAGTTCCACAGGCCAGGTTAGCTTCAAGGCTCCCAATGGCACCTATCGAGTAGCCAGTATCGATCCAAGTACACGAACATTTGTCATCCAAGTCAAACAAGTAGGATATGATAGAAATTCAAGTGCAACTCAACTTCTCAATGACTCATTGCCGTTTATTAAGAGCACGAGGTATATCCCTGAATCTGGCAACTTTAGTTCTGGCGTTGAAGCTGAAGTAGAGATTAGTTGGAAGACCGCAAACGAGCCAAGCTGTACTTCATCCAGAGACTGCAAGGACTGGCCAAATTCAACTTGCAATAGAGGAACAGATGGAAAGAAGAGGTGCCTTTGCAATGGAAGCTTCCAATGGGATGGCTCAAATTTAAATTGTACTAAAGGTTAGGAAACTATTTCATGTGCCTATGGTAGATTGAGATTGCCATGTTAGTGAAGAAAGAATTAGACAGCTAGGAGGATCCTGTCCTATTGATATTTTGTTTTCCGTTTTTAAATTTGTTGGTTCAAGCATCTTGAGTGACCTCAAGCCGCGTTCTGGGAAGGAGTTCATCTACAAAATAAGGGAGAGGTAGTAAAAAAGCCCACCAATCCCATAAGACCAGATGCACTCTGACACCTAAAATAGTAAAATCCTTTATTGATAGAGAGCAAAGCTAGTAAATCTAGATTAAAGGTAGTAAGAGTATGTATGTGGATGTGGTAGTGCGTTGGGTGTGAGAAATTGCCTTTGGTAGTGTGGTGGTGCGCAATGGTCAGTGATGGGTGTGAGTGCATGTGAGTAGGTTTTTTTAGAATCATTGCCTGGCTGATGGAGGGGTTTTGCCTGGTCTTCTATATATATATATAGGCTGATGTTCCTGCCCTCTCTCACCTAGGGCTTTAGAGGCCTCCAGCTGGTGTTTTTGTTTAGGGAATATATATATATGGCCATTTTTGGGGTGATTTTTGGCGTGGAAGGTTGTTATCTGATTTGGTGGGAGAAGGGATCGACTGTGGTGAGTCCCACTGAGACGAACGTACATCCTCCTATTGTCAATCTTGGACATGGTGTGAATTTGTTTGTTGAGCTTGGTCCTAGCTTAGTCTTGGCCTTGTTGGTATGTACATATTTTAGGCCTCTTTTAGCTTCCAAGTAGTCGGGCCTTAGAGGCTTGTCGGTACATAGTATGGTTCTCAAAAATCAGTTGCGATAATCAAACCCCGAACCTCTTTCGATCTCTATTGCATTTCATCGGTGTTAAGAAAAAATTTTCCTATTCAACTCAAGATTTGTGCAGCTTTCTAAAAGTTTTATTTTCCTTTCCGTATAATTTGTACTTCTAATTGTACAATAGAAATTTCAAGGGTTTTATAGAACTTTCAAATCCTTTTTAGCTTATTGCCAGGTTCAGGCTTTTCGTATCGCGCTTACCTTGTACTAACATTAACAGACATTATAATTTAACTTATCACTTTGATTTTTCAATCAGGTCTTGTAGCAGGTGATTATCCTCAGACTTCAAAAGAGCATTCAAAAGGAAAGATGTCGACGTTGACTCTAATTGTTTTGATTTCTCTAATAGAAGTGTTTGTTCTCGCAAGTGCAACAATTGTATGTATATATTTGTGGAGAAGAAAGATAGCTAGGAGACAAGGTAACTGCTTTTCGAAAAATGTTAGATTATAAATGAAATGATTAAATTCATCAATTTCTATCAACTTAAAATTTTAGAATATTTGGTGATTTTAACAAAATTACTCTATTGTGCACAATATGTATTTTCCATTTGAATCAAAATGAAGCCATTTCTTAGCTCTTTCATATAATTAATTATCATGCAAGTGTAATTGATACATATGGTTGTCTACTAAACTCAGACAACAGAAGAAGTAATGAAAGAAATCGAGTACTTCGCACATTAGATAGTGAAAGACATCTGAATGACTTAATGGGCTCGGGTGAGTTCAGCGAAGAAGATGAGAGAGGCATAGATGTACCCTTTTTTGATTTGGAAGGCATTCTAGCAGCTACAGATAGCTTCTCAGATGCAAACAAGCTCGGAGAGGGGGGCTATGGGCCTGTTTACAAGGTAATTTTAGTAGCATTAACTAGTGTTAGTGTTTACGTAAACTAGTATCTGGTTATTGGTAACGTTGTGAGTATGGTTTCTCAGGGCTTATTTCCAGGAAGTCAAGAAATTGCGGTAAAAAGGCTCTCAAATGTCTCAAGACAAGGCTTACAAGAATTTAAAAATGAAGTGGTGTTGATTGCAAAACTTCAACATAGAAATCTTGTTAGACTTCGGGGATATTGCATAAATGGAGATGAAAAGATTTTACTCTATGAGTACATGCCCAATAAAAGTTTAGACTCATTTATATTTGGTTGGTCTCTAAACTGAATTCCTAATCTCTTGTATATATCTTGTTTGAGTAAAAGTTGATTTGTTACTATTCTTGACACTGTTCCTGTTCTTTGAATGGAAAATGGAAAACTTGCAAGATCAAAAGCGAAGCATGTGTTTGGATTGGGAAATGCGCGTCAACATCATTTTGGGAATTGCTCGTGGGCTTCTTTATCTTCACCACGACTCTAGATTGAGGATCATTCATAGAGATTTGAAAACCAGCAACATTCTTTTAGATGATGAGATGAACCCCAAAATATCTGACTTTGGCTTGGCAAGGATTATTGGAGGGAAAGAAACAGGGGCAAATACAACTAGAGTAGTTGGAACATAGTAAGAACAAATTTCAATCCCCCAACTCTATTTTCATAAATAATATACAAGTGCTTGTGTTATCCACTGATTAAATATGTTGGCATGCATGCAGTGGTTATATGTCTCCGGAGTATGCATTAGATGGACTTTTCTCAATTAAATCTGATGTTTTTAGCTTTGGTGTAATTCTACTTGAGATTATTAGTGGAAAAAAGAATACAGGATTTTATGAGTCAGAACTAGCCATGAGCCTTATAGGCTATGTAAGTGTGTTTAATTTCTTGCAATCATTAATTTCCTTAGTTATTTTATACTGCATATAAAACTCTGATTTTAAAATGTCATAGGCATGGAGATTATGGGGTGAAATGAAGGTGTTAGATTTAATGGACCCGACTCTACATGAAGTTTCCAATGCAGATCAGTTTGTGAAGTGCGTGAATGTTGGACTCTTATGCGTACAAGAAGACCCAAAAAACCGACCCACCATGTCAAATGTTATTACCATGCTTGGCAGTGAAGTTGCAACAATTCCAACTCCAAAACAGCCGGCATTTGTTTCATGGAGAGGCCTTTCTAGCAAAGCTACTTCTTCTAGTAAACCTGATACATGTACGGAATTAACAAGTAGTACTGTGGAAGAAACATGATAATGCCAGCTTATGGCAAATTGGCAATGAAAGTTATCATGAGTCTGTCATCTATTAGACTTGCAAAAATTCTAGTGGACCAAACATTTGATATCAATTCTAGTAGAGTAAAGCTGCTCTTAGATACGGTGCTTACCTGAAAAATCTCATATTTTGGATCGTTGGGTTCATCATTCCTTTGCTTATGCTTTGTTTGTTTGGCGTAAAATATTTTCTGTATTTTTTGGCGTTTGGTGCAACCGAAAATGATGATTAGTAAAAATCATTTTAAGTTTGACCGAAAATGCCTCTTCAATTTTTAGAAAACAATTTATAGTTTAAAAAATTGAAAATCGTTTTCTGTATTAAAACTCTTCATTCTTGTATGCACGTTTGTAGGAATCCGCCACTGTCGGGCATTGGAGTTTTTGACAGCCTGAATCTGCAACCGAAGTTCTCCAGATTTGGGGATTCGGTTGCTGGAATTTGGCAGTACTAACTGGATTCTGGCCTAGCCTCCGTCGCCAAAATCCAGCAACCATCGCCAGATTGCGATGAAATTGGCCATTTGAATTGGCCAGAATTTGGACAGTGTTGTTGGATTTTAGCCGCCACCGTCGTTGGAATCTCGTCTTCGATGGTTTTTTGTCGTTGGTAATTTTTTCGTACGAGCCAAATGCCAAATGCTGAAAATTTCTTTTAAAAAGATTGTTTTTTTTCTGAAAATTATTTCGTTAAAAATATTATACTACAAGAAAAAAAATATATATACTTTACCTCAATACAAATTGAGCAAGAAAGTTACTTTGTTATGGGCCAATATTTGAGCGGCCATTGACATAGGTAAAAACACTTCCAATTACTGAAAGACACTCTCCACTCAAATTCTACCTGCAGGCTACAGGTGCGTCAAACATTCTCCAGCTCATGCCAATTTACGATCGGACAATTTTCATCATTAGGAGTTTTAACCCATATTTGTGCTGCTTTTTATATGTCAGACTAGGGAAGACTGGAATTGCGTTAGAGCACCTCCGTCAATAGTTTTTATTTTAGCTATTTAAAATACCATTTTTTTAAAAAAAAAATTTAGTTGCCAACTTTTCATTGTAAGCCCCAACAATTCACTCTCTAATTTGTTAAAATATTATTTTTTAATCATTTTCTTTTATTTTATTTTTTTCACTTCTCTATCACTCTCCGGTTTTATAGTCGATTTCCTTTCCTTTCTCTCACAGTTCAGAGCCAAGAAAGTGAGAGAAAAATCCCTCTCTTTTCATCGTTCGCTTACGAAAAATTCCTTTCCTTTCTCTCACAGATCTGGCTTTTCTGGCCAAATCCAGCCGTTCTGGTAGATTCCAGCCACATGGCCTAAATACGGTCGCCGGAATCTCAATTGACCGGATTCCGGTGAAGATGGCCGGATTCCGGCGATATTGATCGGATGCTATCGGATTTCGGTACCGGCAAGATTTCAATGATAGTCGACTGCTTGAAGTAAAGGTCGAATGTGTTGTTTAATCGGGGTCGAATGCGTCTGGCGTCTTCGGAAAATGCTTTACGCTTTTAAAAATCATAAATCATTTTTCGAAATTTACTAAGCATTTTTTGTCAAACAGAAATCATTTTTCGGTTGACTATTATTTTCGCCTTTACCAAACACCGAAAAATGCCGAAACCATTTTCCAGAAATCATTTTACGCCGAAACAAACGGAGCATAAATTTCACCATAAATCTCGAGATGCCAAGGCATCAGCAGCACAAGAGTACAATGCGGCAAAGGCGTCCTAGATGGGCTTTTTTTTTGGCAAACCTTAAGCAGGTCACATATTACGATTTATTTAATTTGTTTAAGATTGTATTAAAATTTATTATTTTTTATTAACTTAAAATTTTAGCAAACTTATTCATATTTGCGTGATTAAGGAAAGGCTCATTACCCATAGTAGGGGTGAGGGTAAACCTGCATACCCAACCCTACCCGCATGACCCACCCCGCCCCGCCCTGCCCATCAAAACACAGGTTTTAAGTGTTTTTTGGCGGGTACGGGTTGAGTTTTTCCCAACCTGTGTGGGGCGGGGCGCAGGTTGGGGTTTTAAAAAAACCCCGAGGACCCGCCTCGCCCCACCTTGCAAGAAAAAAAAAAAAAAAAAAAATCTAAAATATACCCTCAGTCCCTCACAGTTGCACACCTCACTGGCTCACTTTCATCTTTTCTAGAATCTTCATCTTTTCTAACCCTAGTGCCGCTCGGGGGCTTCACTCTTGTTGCTGCTTGTGGTTATATTTAGCTGTTTTTTGTGTTACCTGTGGAACAGTTAGATACCTAGAGTAGGCATTGAAGTGGGTGAGGAAGTGGGTTTGTGAGTCACTAGTTCAACCAGTCGGTTACAAGTTGGACAAGGTATTATAAAAGAAAAAGATATGGATTAGATGATTAATGGGTGTTCTTGTGTTCTTCTTTGTTTGACACAAATTTTGGTCTGGTGTGTGACCTTCGCGGGTGTAATTTGTGCAGATCAGAAACTGTATAGAATCCCCGCTGATCTCCGCCTCGTGCATCCCCTCCCCATCCCCAACCGCCCCGCATGGATGCAGGAAAATTTTAGCAGGGTGTGGGGCAAAAAAAAAAAAAGCATCCCCGCCCCATGCTCAGCCCTAACCCATAGAGGCATGGAAAGCGTTGAGGTTAGTGGGTTGGATGAATTGAGCTTGGAACCTAGGAGTGTACGTAATGCCCTAGGGCTGAGGCCTTAGCCAAGACCTTTAATTCACTGCATCTTCCAACTTAAAGTGACACGTAGACTCATACACCAAAATGTTAGATCTGTTCCTAATTAATCCTTAAAGCATATTGTGTATGCTAAAATATTATTAAAATCTGTTTTGAAATTTCAACATAAATCTACTTAATTGGTCAAGGACAAATCTGTATAAACTTTCAAGAATTTCAAGATATCAAAATTATACATTTCTGTTTAGAGATATAATACAAATGTTAAGCAGGATCTTAGATATATTAATTGATGATCGCATCTTACTTCCTCTTAGAAACTATACCCAAGACTAACAAAATTCTCAATGGCGATGATGGTGGCGGAGATTATATTTCTATCGTAAGTGCTCGAGCAGGTATCACCAATAGCAAAATAAATATGATAAAACATCAACCAGTCACCCACTTAGAGAAATGTTTCCCCTTTACCCTGAAGACCATTTCTATCCAATTGTTTAACAGCAGCAACCTTCAAAAGACAAGAAACTAATTTGAGGAAAAAGATACACATAAACCATTTTCTCCATTCATTAATCTCCTAGACATGTAAGATTGACATTCAATTCCTCACATCGAAAGAAAGTAGACAATATCAGAAAGATATAAGTAATATCCCAAAAACAGAAGGGGCTTTTGGGTATTTTCCTTCGTACTTTTTTTTTTTTTTAAAAAAAAAAAAGAGAGGGGTGGACGTTGGGGGGTTTGACGCGTGGTAGGAGATGACTCACCCCTCCTCATTCGTGTGTCTTTCACGGTAGTTACGAAGTCCAAACAAAACAGAAAAAGAAGAGAAGAGAAAGAAGGAGAGAGAGAGAGAGAGAGAAGCAGAAGAAGAAAAGAAAAGAAAAGAAAAAGAAGAGGAGAAAGAATGAGGTATGTAACAGTAGCATTAGTGGGCTGGATGAGCTTGGTTTTAGTAGTTAGTAGCGAAGCCCATTTCAATTGTAAGAGTTGTTTTTTTTTTTTGAACAAATTACATGTGCTATTATAAAATCTGCAAAGTACATCATGAGTAAAAGGACAAGACCCCTTAAATTCTAAGCCAGAAGGATCTGACGTAAAAAACAGCTGCTTGAGCAGAAACATCAAATCTTACCAAAATTACATTTGAGCCTCTCTTACATTAACACTTACTCTCAAATAAAAGAGGACCAATCTAGCATCAAGCCAACTAGAATTTCAATAAAATCTGAGTAATACACAAGTAGACTGTACAGGAGGAAACAAGAGAATACACAACACAAACAAACAGAAACCACAAAAATCAAGCTGCCGGCAGTAGAGGCAGGGGCTAAAACCGCCGGAGACGATGGCGCGTGGAGGACATGCGCCGTCACTAGTGCCACCCAGCCGTAGATCAGCCATCGTAGCCCCCAGCCCCACCGTGCATGGCCAGAAAAAAGTGAAGCGTGGCTGTCACGTGCGCCAAAGAGCAAAGAGCAAAGAGCTCTCTAGCATGTGCAGACCACGCGCCGGACTCTGATGACCGGCGTGACCAGTGCTTCCGGCAGAAGGAGCGGACGACGTCGGAGAATGCGGCTGAGGGGCGTGTGTCTTTAAGAAAGCAACGGGGTTGAGTAGATCTGGCACCAAAAAGTCGAAGAAAACAGTTGAAGAAAAGGCCATAACCGCCGTTGAAAGACACGAATGGCCACCACATTCCAAGCGGGACATCTTGATTTTAACTTTCCTGCCTGAGATGAAAAGAAAGAAAGAGAAAAGCAAAAACAAAAACACAAGAAACAAGCCACCATAGCCTCAAAGGCTAGGGGAAAGACAGCCTCCACCGGCTCTACCGGGGGGAACAAAACCTCCACAGCCCAAATGGCTGGGAGAAGTCAAGCCTCCACTGAGAAACTCAGGGAGGAGAGCAAAAGACCTTAGTCCTCACGGACTAAGGGACACAAACGAGCCTGGGGGAGGGAGGCGGCCTCCCTCCTCCGACAACAGCATATTTTTTTTGGGGGGGGGGCTCTGAGCAGAACGAGAGAGTCACATAGAACCCTTGGGGAACACCCTTTTTATTGGAAAAGAATTGGTTTCAACCAATTGTCAGAGTTGTTACTTTGTTAGATTAGCTAGGGGTTATATATGTGTATATAAGGTTCAAGAGTATGATTGTAGATGTATCTGAGAAGTAAGAAGATTACTTCTATAGTTGGAGGTTGAGCACCTTGAATCATTCTAAGAGGTTGGACACGTCAAACTATCCATTTCAATTCAGATTTCGTTGTTCTTCCATTTCTTTTCCTTTTTCATTCCATTTCCATTACAAATTCCTTAAACAGATTTCAACACTTTAACAATTGAGGTTAGAAGTGTTTTATATACTAATGTGAGTTTTTTTTTTTTTTTGAACAATAATGTGAGATTTTTTTTCTTGACTTTAAATTACTTGATGATTTTAGAAATAATCTTATTGTATTTGGTGTTTTTGGCTATGGAAAATAATGGGTGTTTGAAATTTCCTTAGAATTGTGTTGGGTGCTGAAGATTTTGATTGTATGTTTTTTGGTTGGTTCTCTTTTGGGAGTTTTGGCCGGAGAGGATAATTAGCTGTGGGACAGAAATTTCCTACAAATCGATTTTCAGAAAATTTTATACAACCCACATATAAAATTGATATATGTCTCTTTGCATGTGAGAAACACATATTGTTTTAATAGTATGTACATGCTTTTTTAATAGCATTAATAAAAAAAAAAAAATATGTGATTCTCACATGTTTAAATGACACATTTCACTCTTATATGTGAATTGTATGAAATTTTCTACAAACAGGTTCGTAGGAAATTTCTTTTCTTAGTTGTGGGTATTTATTTGTTTTATAGATTTAGGGATTTTGAGTTGTGTTCTTGTTAGACTTGATTTTTGGATAAAGGAAGATTTGTTTCCAATTTTAGAGAGAAACAAAATATGAAGTGGAGGAGCTATGAGTTTTCAGCAACTAGAAGTCTCGAAGAAAAGAAACGTGAAAGAGGAAAAGAGAACTTTCAGGGAACAGAGATTCACACGTGAGAATGAGAAAATAGAGAATAACAAGACAAAAACAAAGAAGAAATATTTATAGTAAAGTAAGAGATAGATAAATGAACAACAAAATAAGGTTTTCAGCTTTTGACTCAACCCCACATATAGAATCTCTCTCTCCCCGTTTCCTCTCCAAGAAAAACCCAGAGAGCCTCCCCGTTGTAGAACCGTTTTGCCGGGGAGGGAGGCCTCGCCTCCCTCCTCCCGGCTGTTTTTTTGTTCCTCTCAGTCTTTAGGACTGTAGAGTTTTGTTCCCCCCGGTTGAACCGGTGGTGGTTGTTTTGCCCCTAGCTCTTTTGGCTATGGTGGCTTTGTTTGTTCTTGTTTTTTTCTTGTTTTCTTTCTGTTTCTGGCAGGATGACTCTTCTTAAGAAGTCGAAGGTGGAGTGAGGCCGGTTTCGGTGTCGTTGACAGCGTGTTTCTGGCCGGACTTTCTTGGTTTTTCTCTAATTTTCGAAGCCAGATCTACGCATGTCCGTTGACTCCTGGTGGACACGCGCTACCCAGCAGAGGTGCCTGCCGTGTTCCGCCTTGGGTGCTGGAAGCTGCGGTCGTGCAGGTCCTCGGAGCTCGGCGCGTCGCCCTCATGCGCCAGGGCGTCTTTGTTTTCTTTCTGCGCGTGCAGGCCACGCTCCGCACTTTCTGGCTGCGCTTGGCGGCGTCTGGGGTCTCCGACGTTGGATCTTCGGCCGGGTGTGTCCGGATGCGGCGCGTGTCCTACACGCGCCGTCACTTCGGTGAAGCAGCCTCCCTACTCCACTGCCGGCGATTTATTTAGGGTTTTCTGCCTTTGTGTTGTATTTTCTCTTGTTTCTATGTACAATTTGTCTTTGTATGGCTCAAGTTTTACTAGAATTTTTTAGTTGGGGGCTTTATTGTAATTCTAGTAAAATTTGTGATTCTGTTAGGTAGCTGTGTGAACAAATATTTTAACATGTTTTAATTTATATGAATTAAACTAAAAATAAGGGCCTTATATATTAATTCATTTAAATGTTTTATGAGATGATTGTTTTTCTTTTATGTGATTTTTACGATTTTCACTTATTTTTTGTAAGTATTATTCTGCTTTTTAAAGTCAAAAAATGCAAAATTTTATTTGATTATTGTACACAAAAGGAATATAAATGCTTTTAAAACACTAAAGAGTTAATTAAGCATTAAATTTGAATTTTTTCTTTCTTTTTTTAATGTTCAAAATTATATGGATTTTATTTTTATTGAAACATATCATATTATATCATATATATTTAAAAGCCGAGTTCCAACTTAGAGTTGGCCTAGAATTAGGACACGTGACATAAATCCATACTTTTTAAATATTGAACCGACCATTTGAGTAAAAAACTAGTAATTTAAGTAAAACTAAACCAGTCTGTGTTTTTCAAGTAAATAAATTGTGCATTTAATATGACTAATTAACTATCTTATATTGAATAAAAAATGAATAGAAACGTCAAATTTTTTTTGTCATTAAATTCTCACTAATTTCTACCTCTTTCTCTTCCTTTAAGTAAAACTGAAAAAAAAAAAAAAAAAAAAACAAAAACAAAAAACAAAAAACAAAAAAACAAAACAAAACAAAAAAAAAAAGTAAAATTGAACTGCTCCATGTATTTCAAGTGAAATAAATCAAATCTCTTCCATTGAATAGAAACATTTAATTTTGTTGTCATTAAATTCTCACTAATTTCTTTCTCTCTCTCTCTCTCTCTCTCTCTCTCTCTCTCTCTCTCTCTCTCTCTCTTTAAGTAAAATCTTTTACTCCAATACCGCTTCCCCTCCTATTAAATGTCCGTTACAAACTAAACCTCAAAGAGTCAAATGTCAGTTTTTTTTTTCTTTGGAAAATGTCAAAAGTCACTCCAATATCTATCACTTTCTCAAATAAATATATGGAGAAGTAATGGTTCGTGGTTATGCAAAACTGCAATGTTGTTTACATTACCAGAGAGTAGTGCTAAAAAAAAAGAGAGGAAAAAAAAAAAAAAAAAAAAGTAAAATTGAACTGCTCCATATATTTCAAGTGAAATAAACGGTGCGTTTAATATTCCTAATCAAATCTCTTCCATTGAATAGAAAATGAATAGAAACATTTAATTTTGTTGTCATTAAATTCTCACTAATTTCTACCTCTCTCTCTCTTCCTTCAAGTAAAATCTTTTACTCCAATACTGCTTCCCCTCTCACTAAATGTCCGTTACAAACTAAAACTCACAGAGTCAAATGTCAGTTTTTTTTTTTCTTTGGGAAATGTCAAAAGTCACTCCAATATCTCTCGCTTTCTCAAATAAATATATGGAGAAGTAATGGTTTGTGGCTATGCAAAACTGCAATGTTGTTTACATTACCGGAGAGTGGTGCTCAAAGCAAAGAGAGCGAAGTTTTTGCTATTGTTGGAACCTTTTTGTTTGTAATATTGCTATAGCTTTTTTTTTTTTAGTTTGCCTCTCAAGTTTGTCGGGGCTGTGTTCAATAAAATTGTAAATAATATGTTTGTATTTATTTTATGTGCCTCTATTTTTCTGATTTGATTTTCTATCCTTATTTTTGCATTGATAATTTATATTATTATTTTTTTTTTTGTTGGAAAAGTAGTTTCTTTTACGCTATATATAAGAATAATGGTCGAATTAAAAAATATCTATCTAACCGTAGTTTCTTCCTATACCTACAAATTTCTTTGGAACTGGAAAAAGTATATAAAAAAATAGTTATTTTCTATTATATTAGTGGTTATCATTTTACATTTTTTTTTTTTACTTTATTTTCTATTATTTTGTTCTTTCTTTACATTTTTTTTTTTGTCCCTATTTCCTAATTTATATTATTTTTTTGTTCAAATTGCTTTTTCTTTTTTCTTTTTCTCTCTCTCTCTCTCTTTTTTTTTTTTTTCTAAATTTTACATTGAATTCAAGGAAACCATGGAGAGAGAGAGTTTACATTAATTGTTGTTTTGAGTACGAGGTATGACGATTTTTTAATTTACATTGTTCATTGATTTTTTTTTTTTTCATATATAATGCACATTGTTAACGTGCTTAATTGATAGACAATATTGATTTTCAAGGTTTCATATGAACCAGAAAAATATATGGAAAAGAAAACTTTAATTTATTCTATTATTATTTTTCATTTTTCATTTTTTTTGTCTATATTTTCTATGGTTCTCTTATTTCATTTCCTCTCTTCTTCTTCTTCTTCTTCTTCTTCTTCTTCTTCTTCTTTTTTTTTTTAATTTTTTTTATGTAATTAATATATTATTTTTCATTCAAATTGCTTATTGTATCTTTTGTAAATTTTACATTAAATTCAAGAAAATGATGGTGAGAAAGAGTTTCCTATGGTTGTTTTTTGTACGAGGTATGATTTTTTAGCGTATTATGTTTATTGAGTAGTTTTTTATTACTTTGCGTAATACAAAAAAGATAACACTATTATATGAACAGAAATTTCCTACAAACCGGTTTGTAGGAAATTTCTTACGATCTACATATAAGATTGACATATGTCATTTAGCATGTGAGAAACATATGTTATTTAAATAGCATGTACCAAAAAAATAGCATCAATAAAAAAACATGTGCTTCTCACATGTTTAAAGGATACGTGTCTTTTTAAAATGTGAGTTGTAAAAAATTTCTTATAAGAAATTTTTGTCCCTATTATATTATATTAGTGTTTTTCAGTTTTCATTTTTTTATCTATATTTTCTATGCTTTTCTTCTTCCAATTTTTTTTTTATTATTATTATGAAACTAAATTATATAGAAGAATCCCGCGCATAGCACGGGTTACGAGCTAGTGATAATAAATTATGATTTCGGTTTCATTGAACAAGCTAGGATTTTGCCAAGAAGTTTCTTGGCCTTTTTTTTTTTTATTATTTTATTTTTATTTTTTATGATGCAACGCGGCATCGGGCAGTGGCCCTAAGAAGTTTCTTGGCCTTCTTATTATGATCCAACGCAGAATCAGAGCTGTGGTAGTTCTGCAACTCTCGCAATTTTTTTCTACTAGTCTTGCATACATGCATAGATCGAGTATAACTTCTTCCATGGCGGCCTTCCACGGAGCCTCTTCCTCTTCCCTTTCGTCTTCTATTCATCAGTGCGCTTACGTTGTATTTTTAAGTTTTAGAGGTCAAGATACTCGCAAAGCTTTTACTGCCCATCTATATGCAGCTTTGCGTCGAAATGATATCAACATCTTCATGGATGACAAGCTTAGAAGCAGAGAGGAAATTTCACAAGCACTTCTCAAAGCTATTGAAGAGTCAGTGATTTCAATCATTGTACTCTTTCAAAACTACGCATCATCCCCATGGTGTGTGAACGAGCTGATGAAGATCCTTGAGTGTAGAGAAACAAGGAGGCAACAGGTTCTACCATTGTTCTATCATGTGCAGCCGTCGGAAGTAGGGGTGTGCAAAACCCGCAATCCCCGCCCCTCCCCGCAGCACCTCGCCCTGCAGAGGACCGGGTTTTCGGGTTTTTTTTTTTTTTTTTTGCGGGTTAGGGTCATAATTTGAGAAATTTATGTGGGGCGGAACGGGTTGCGGGTTTAGCCTTTTAAAAAATGCGGGTCCCCGCCCCGCATAAAGGAGAAAAAAAAAAATCATGTTTCTTAGAATTATATCTTATAATTAATAGGGCTTTTAGTTTAGTTTATAAGGCTAATTCCATGGAAAATATTCTTGTATAGAAATAGGAACGATTGAAAGATATGTGTCAACATGTTGAATGACTAAATTTAAGGGCTTTGAAATTATAATTTTTTTCTTTAATGAAATAGAGTGGATTCCTTAAAAATCTGACTTTGCATTCATAAGATTTTGTGAAAAAATAATATAAATTTAACTTTTTTTATTTAAAAAACCAGTATTTTTTCGAATTTTATTTTTTACAAAATAAAATCAAAATTACGTAAATGCCACTCAAAATACCCGCCCCACCCCACAATCCCTGCCCCACAGTGATCCGCCCCGCACGGGTTATCTTTATTAAGTGCAGTTTGCGGGTTAGAAATTTCCAACCCACATAGGTGCGGGGTGGGGCCAAAAAAGGCGAAAAACCGCCCCGCCTTGCCCCATACACACCCCTAGTCAGAAGTACAGAATCAAATGAATAGTGTTGGAGAAGCATTTGCTAAACTTGAAGAAAGGTTTAAGTATATGATCAAATGAAGTTGCAAAGGTGAAAGACAGCCCTATCACAAGTGGCCAATTTGTTTGGGAGGCTTTTGGGGAATAAGTATTTCTAACAACTCGATATTTTTATCTTATAAGAAAGAATTCTAAATTCATTAAAAGTTTCATTTGCATTAAGATTGTATTTTGAAAATTAGTCATTTTAGTTTAACACTGTATTTTTACAAATTTTGTATTGGTAGGAATGAACCTGAATTTATTCATGAAATTATTCAATGGGTGAATTCAATATTGGTAAAAAATACATACTTCCAAGTTGCCTAATATCCAAAGTCTCGTGTACAATATGCGAAGCCACTTTTAGATATAGAGAAGAATGACAGTACATGCATGGTAGGTATCTTTGAAACTGGTGGAATTGATAAGACAACTATCGCCAAAGCCATCTACAACTCGATTGCATCTCTAACTACAGGTAGTTGTTTTCTTGAAAATATTAGAGAAACTTCCGATTCTAATTCTATTGCTTTTCATAATGCACACCGTGCTCCCTTAGAATTAAAATAAAACTATTTATCCTTTCATGTCACTATCATGTAACTAATATATATGCATGGTTATCTTCTGAACTCAGAAAATAGGATAAGTGACATAAGAAATCAAGCACTTTGTGAATTAGACAATGGAAAACAGGTCAGAGACTCGATAGACTTAGGTGAGTTAATGAAAACATGAGAGAAACTTTTGGCCAAAAGGTCTCATCCATTTGCAAAACACTCAATTGTTCTAATTATGTGGCTTTTCATAATGCACACTGTGCAGAATTTGAGGTTTTGTTCCTCTAAAATAAAATGAAACTATTTGTCCTTTCATGTCATTATTACACTACAAAAAAATCTGATTTTCGCCACTTGCAGTTCGCCGCGTGTACGGTCACTGTACACGTGGCGAACTGTTGGCCGCGTGCAAGTAGCCACGCACATACACGCGGTGGATCCGGTTATCACTAAATGCACAATTGGCCGCGTGTATTTTAATACACGCGACCAACTGTGAAATTTTTTTGTTAATATTTAATTCTGTTTTTTAATTTCTTTTTATTTAAAATATATATATATATATATATATATATATATATATATATATATATATATATTTCCTAAAATTCTCCAAATTTATTTTATCCAAAAATATCACAAAATCAAATTGCACAAATTAATCAAAACAACAATATTTAAAAATTTGAATACCATGTACTAATAAATGTATTCATTACTAACAATAAATACTTACACAACAATATCAACAAATTTGAAAATCTTGATCTAATATAGTTATTTGTTACTAACAAAAAAAAAAAAATACACAAAATATCTACAAATCTGGAGGACGTCGCTGCGAATCACGAGGTGTAGTCCCGGGCGTGAACTCGCCAACCGGCGATTGTCCCGCAAGAGATGGTGTAACGGGCGATGGAGTCCCGAGAGGGGATTGTTGGCTCAGCAATTGTCCAGCAGGCGACAACGGACCAACCGTTGTCGCATTACCTGCAAGTAATAAAAATAATTAACCTATATAATATTATATGCAAATTTAAACAAGTAATGAGAACAAATTAAAAATAAACCTAAGTGTATACATAATATGAACCATACCTGCAGGCGCACTACTAACAGATGACGTACTAGCTACGTGTGCAGGTGAAGACTGTTGAGCACCAGGGCATACGAACGATAATCCTGTAGAGGACATGAAGGCCTCAAACTGTCGCATGCGCTGCTCCATAGCATCAAACTGTCGTATGCGCTGCTCTATGCTGTCAGCCTGCTCTCTCTCGGCCCGTACTATGCCCTCCAACCCGTCATTTCTCTCTCTCTCGGCCCGTAACATGATATCCATCTCCGCAATTTTGTGAGCAGCCCAATCCTGAGACGTGCCATCGGCCGGTCCCCCCCGTGTGCGGGCCCTATACGAGAAACAAGTCCCGCGAACAGGAGTAACGTTCGGCCCAACCTGCCGAACCCTACCCGCATACTCGGGTCGCCCAACCGCTTGCTCGTTCGCGTCGCCAGGTGCCCAACGCACCGTATCTGATGAGACAGGCTCCGAGGCAGCAGGATCAGTGGACAAACTCTGTGTCATCCGCTCCTGTACGCCGTCAACATACAATACACTGGTAATTAATAAATACTTTATCACACGCATAGCTAATAATAATCGATAACCTATAACAGTAGCATACGCATAGGTCCCGTGTCTGCTCGTTCAGATAAGTGCCGTCTTTCCTTGTGTGCGTCTTCACAAACGACTCGGCGCGAGTGGGGGGCGTGCCAAATATAGATGCCTGTCGCCATAAAGTATAAATATATAACAAACATTGAATATTCATTTAATGTTAAGAAAGAACAATTACGCACAAATAAGAATTAAAACATTTACATATTGTTTCATACCTCATCGTGATTAAATCTGGCATAACTTTTGGACCCCAAACTATGGGGGATGTCATTCTGCTCCCGCAGCCGCTTCATTCGTTCAGACCTCGCCTTTGCATTGAACATTCCCAAAAAAATGTAAGAATTGACACACTTAATTACTTATGTGCTATGATTAAATGAACTGTTTATTAAAAATACACAACATTATAGTAATACATTCGAAGACCTACATACCAGATTTCTTTTTGTGCACCACTCGTGCAGTACGTCCTCCACATCCGTTCGGTCATACTTATCAAAAAACGTATCTGACATTCTCGCACATATTGTCAGTGGCGTGTCACCGTCTCGAATATTTAGCTGGGTCCTCAACTTCGACTTCCACGAACGGTGCTTACGGCCCATATCACCATAGAATTCATTCTGAGCCAGGCGCTGGTCGACGGATACGGGTACATAAAATTCTTGCTGCACATTCAATCTAATGATTAATTTTAGCAGTTCAATAAAAACTTAATCTTAACTTTAATTTCACTAAATACATATAATAGTTTCATACACATACCATTATGGCATCCCACATAGCCCGCTTAATCTGCTTATCTATCTTTACCCATTCTTCCCGCAAGTGAATGTGGGACCCGCTCTGTAAAAGCTTGCCCGCAGCCCGTCTATAACGATTGAATGCTCGTCCCACGGGTTGTGTTGCAGCATTGTACTGCAACACAACTTTCTTCCCCCTCGGGAGCACCCAATTTCTCTCTGGGTCCTTAATCACTTCAAAATAGATGCTCCCGTCTGGGTTATACCCTAGTCAATAAATATAAAACGTTAATATATTAACACTAAATAACTTAATTATATTAATAAATTAAAAATTCAATTTAAATATTATACGAACTTACTAAATTAAGATATAATGATGTATAAAAATGTACATACCCATCAGCCGAATATGGTCGATCGCTATGTGCTCGGTCGCTAGGTCACCAGCATGCTCCTCGCCTACCTCATCCTCTGGGTGATGCTCATCATCATGATCGTCATCCGAAGGCATATCCTGGGGGACATCATGGGCTAACTGATCAAGACCCAACATCACATCGTCCCCCCTCATGGGGCAGCTGGCTCTCCCCCACATCTGGGTCCTGACTCTCCCCGGAAAGCGGCAACTGGCTCTGTCCATAAACAGGCATCTGGCTCTCCCCAGGTGCCGGGCCCTGGCCCCCTGCCGGTGCCGACAGCTGTCCCGACCGCATAGCTGGCATAGGCATCCCCCCCCGCTGTGACAGCGGGAATCTGTCATCCTGAGTCTCACTATCAGGGTTGACTGGCATAGGTGGTGTAACGGGGTATGGATAGTACAACGGGAATCTGCTCGGATCATGACACTCTCACGCCCACCATCGATCGATATGACCCGGTGAGGTGATCCCGGCCTGCAAGAACGTCTGGAATGGAGAAGGAGAATATCCAGCTGAGCTCGTCTGGCCGGGATCTGACCTGCTCATCCCCGCCGTACCCGGGGGCAATGGTCTATAAACGGCGTCCGCGTGGTGTGGCCACGGTGTAGTATGTAGTGCCGCTAACATCGCCGGTGTGGACGTAGGCGAGTATGGAGAAGGAGAATATCCAGTTGCGCTCGTCTGCCCGGGATCTGACGAGCTCATCCCCGCCGTATCTGGGGGCAATGGTCTATAAACGGCGTCCGGGTGGTGTGGCCACGGTGTGGTATGTAGTGCCGCTGACATCGCCGGTGTGGATGTAGTCGTGCAAGGCACGGGTAGGCGTGGTGCACGATGTGCGCAAGTAGGGGGTCTCTGGTCCATCGAAACCTGCGAACAAATGTTAGACAAATTATTTGAAATTCGTATTAGTTTTAATATTAAAAAAGAATATGCATAATATACAATGAGCTCTATGCAAAATAAGAAAGTATACCAATAATAAATATAGCAATCATTGTATAACAGGAGCTTCAATCGGATCAATGTCGGGCCTGTCGTGATCGAATTCATCATTCATATCATGCAAGTCATCAGTGGGTAGTACGATCGGTACACACTCGTGATATGCATTATCTGCATCACTACTCCCTTCCCCTTGCCCAACATAGTACACGTTGCGCGGTTTAGTCCTCACGGCACAAACCCAGTTTGGGTTCCTTCCATCCTCGACATAAAACACTTGGTCTACCTGAGATGTAAGCACGTAAGGCTCGTCAGTAAGCAGTTCTCCCCTGTGGACGAGGTGAGTGAAGTTGACAAACGCTAGGCCATAATCGTCGATTCTAAATCCTCTGTCCATCGTGGGGTCCGCTCAATTGCACTTAAATAGGACCTACGTAGTCCTATCGTAGTACTCGACCTCAACTACATCGATTAACTGCCCGTAGTAGGTTTTGCATTCAACGGTTGGCACACATACGCCGCTGTTCTGAGTCCTCCTTCGCATTCAACGGTTGGCACACATATGCCTCTGAAAAATGCTGACATCTCAACGATAGGTCTGACCACTTTGTCTGGCAGTGACTGACGCAATGCAATTGGTAGAAGCTGCTGCATCAGTATGTGGCTGTCATGACTTTTTAACCTTGAAATTGTACGGTCCTTCATCCGAACACACCGTGAAATGTTCGACGCATATCCGTCTAGAACTCTCACATTTCGAAGCACCTTTAAAAAGCTTTCTTTATCCTCCCTGGACATCGTGTGACAAGCCGCGGGTATATATGTTTTACCATTTGCGGCGGTGAACGGATGCAATTTAGGTCTCAACCCCATCTCCTGCAAATCCAGCCGAGCTGCCAAGTTGTCCTTCGTTTTCCCTTTGATGTCCAAAATAGTGCCAAGTATATTGTCCATGACATTTTTCTCTATGTGCATGACATCAAGATTGTGCCGAAGCAAATTGTCCTTCCAGTACGGCAATCTGAAGAAAATACTTTTCTTCTTCCACACAACATCATCAGCACCCCGTGCACCCGTCTTTCGCTTCTTCCGTCTCGTCTTACCCGCGTTCTCATCCCCAAACGCAACTCCGTCCAACTGTTGGAGGATCTCGTCCCCGCAAGGCACATCAGGAGCACATTCTAACTCCTCAGTCCCATCAAACGTTCTTCTGTTCAGCCGCCACAGATGTTCGATTGGCAAGTACCTCCTGTGTCCCATGTAACAAAATTTACAACCGTTCTTCAGATGTTTAGAACGTGTCGAATGCATGCAACAAGGACATGCCTTCACACCTTTGTTAGGCCAACCGGATAAATCTGCATACGCTGGGAAGTCGTTTATTGTCCACATCAACTGAGCACGCATATTGAAATTCTCCATCTTCGCAGCATCTAGTGTTCGTACCCCTACATCCCACAGCTCCAACAGCTCATCAATCAGTGGCTGAAGGTAGACATCGATATCCATACCAGGTGAGCTCGGTCCGGGGATAACCAGTGACAGGATGAACGACGTCTGTTTCATGCACATCCAAGGAGGCAAATTGTACGGTACAAGCAATACAGGCCATGTGCTGTGGGATGTACTCATGTTCCCAAATGGATTGAATCCATCTGCTGTCAGTCCAAGCCGCACGTTCCTACTGTTGGCCATAAAATCTGGATGTAGAGAGTCGAACGATCTCCATGCCTCACCGTCCGCGGGGTGCCTCAATACGCCGTCCCTAGTGCGGCCTTCTGCATGCCATCTCATATTGTGCGCCGTGTGCTCCGACATGAATAACCTCTGTAGCTGTGGGATGAGTGGAAACCATCTCAACACCTTCACTGGACGTTTTTTCCTCGACGATATTACCTCACCATCCTGATTGAAATGTATATCAGCCATCCACTTAGATTCTCCACATACGGTGCAGGTATCTAAATCTTTATTGTCTTTCTAGAATAGCATACAGTCATTACGGCACGCCGGAATCTTTTCATACCCGAGACCCATGGAACTGAGGAATTTCTTCGCCTCGTACGTATTAACCGGCAAGGCCTCATCGCAAGGAGGCAATAACTGACTGACAAGCTCAAGAATATCAGAAAAAATCTTGTTACTAATACCTCCAATGCACTTCAAGTTGTAGAAATGTACAGTAGCACTCAATTTACTGTGCTTTGTACCGGGGTGAAGTGGCTTGTCGGCAGTCTTCAACAACTCAAGGTACTTCAATGTGTCCCTTGCAGAGGTTCCTTCATTTACTTCTCCGGCTTGGCCAACATGATCGGTGTCACCTACTTCGTGCACGCCGAAGGCGTCACGCAACATGGCGTGCATGTCACCACCTTGTTCCAGGTCTCCGCCTTGTTCTGTGACTTCTACATGTTCAATGCCACGGGCAGCCGTATCTGTGAGACTGGGATGGTCGTGACCCCGAACAGGATCAGCAAGGTTTAGGGTTGTCTCACCGTGCATATACCAGAAACCGTATCCCGTGGACATTCCCTTCCCCCCTGTCAGGTGGGCAAGAATGTAATCTAGGGGGTGCCGCTGGTTATTCCGGCAGTACTTACATGGGCAGTAAATTTTGCCATCAGCAGACCTACAGTTACGAACGGCGAATGCCACGAACGCTCTACACCCGTCGTTATAACGTGTCGTACCCCTAGGTGCTGACATCCACGACTTGTCCATATTCCTCTGTACGTGAGTTAACAGTCTGAAACGAAATATGTTATTTGATTACAGCAAATAAAGTGCTTGTTTGTTTAATGTTTGTTTTAAACAGTTAACTCAAAGTATCGTTCTTTCCTATTTTTGTTATGGTTTAGGGTTTTTTTTTTTTTTTTTTTTCGGTTTTAAGGTTAGGGTTTAGGTTTTAGGGTTTAGTTTTTAGGGTTAGGGTTTAGGGTTTAGGGTTTAACTAAAAAAAAATAGTAATAAAAAAAAATTAATTTAGATCTCGAACCTTTTTCTTTTTTATTTTTTAATATTCTTCTTTCTTTTTTTAGGGTTTAGGGTTTTTGACATTTTTTGTTTAGGGTTTAGGGTTTTAGGTTTTTAGGGTTTAGTTTGTAGGGTTAAGGTTTGGGTTTACCTCACCATAAAAAAGTAATTAAAAAAGAAAAAGATGTCTCTCTTTTATATTTTTTTTCTTTTTGAATATTCTTCTTTCTTTTATTAGGATTTAGGGTTGTAAGGTTTCTTTTTTAGGGGTTTAGGGTTAAAAGGGTTAGGGTTTAGGTTTTTCGGGTTAGGGTTTTAAGGTTAGGGTTTAGATTTTTAGGATTTAGTTTTTAGGGTTAGGGTTTTACGGTTAGGTTTAGGTTGTTAGGGTTTAGTTTATAGGGTTAGGGTTAAAAAGGTTAGGGTTTAGGTTTTTAGAGTTTAGTTTTTAGGGTTTTAAGGTTAGGGTTTAGGTTTTTAGGGTTTAGTTTGTAGGGTTAGGGTTTTAAGGTTAGGGTTTAGGTTTTAGGGTTTAGCTTTTAGGGTTAGGGTTTTACGGTTAGGGTTTAGGGTTTAACTAAAATAAAAAAGTAATCAAAAAAAAAAAAAATCTCACTCTTTTTTATTTTTTTCTTTTTTAATATTCTTCTTTCCTTTTTTAGGGTTTAGGATTTGAAGGTTTCTTTTTTTAGGGTTTAGGGTTAAAAAGGTTATGGTTTAAGTTTTCAGGGTTAGGGTTTTAAGGTTAGGGTTTAGGGTTTAGGTTTTTAGGGTTTTGGTTTTACGGTTAGGTTTAGGTTGTTAGGGTTTAGTTTATAGGGTTAGGGTTAAAAAGGTTAGGGTTTAGGTTTTTAGGGTTAGGGTTTAGGTTTTTAGGGTTTAGTTTGTAGGGTTACGGTTTTAAGGTTAGGGTTTAGGTTTTTAGGGTTATGGTTTTACGGTTAGGGTTTAGGGTTTAACTAAAATAAAAAAGTAATCAAAAAAAAAAAAAAATCTCACACTTTTTTATTTTTTTCTTTTTTAATATTCTTCTTTCTTTTTTTAGGGTTTAGGATTTGAAGGTTTCTTTTTTTAGGGTTTAGGGTTAAAAAGGTTATGGTTTAAGTTTTTAGGGTTAGGGTTTTAAGGTTAGGGTTTAGGGTTTAGGGTTTAGGTTTTTAGGGTTTTGGTTTTACGGTTAGGTTTAGGTTGTTAGGGTTTAGTTTATAGGGTTAGGGTTAAAAAGGTTAGGGTTTAGGTTTTTAGGGTTTAGTTTTTAGGGTTAGGGTTTTAAGGTTAGGGTTTAGGTTTTTAGGGTTAGGGTTTTAAGATTAAGGTTTAGATTTTTAGGGTTTAGTTTTTAGGGTTAGGGTTTTAAGGTTAAGGTTTAGGTTTTTAGGGTTTAGTTTTTAGGGTTAGGGTTTTAAGGTTAGGGTTTAGGTTTTAGGGTTTAGTTTTTAGGGTTAGGGTTTTAAGGTTAAGGTTTAGGTTTTTAGGGTTTAGTTTTTAGGGTTAGGGTTTTAAGGTTAGGGTTTAGGTTTTAGGGTTTAGTTTTTAGGGTTAGGGTTTAGGGTTTAACTAAAATAAAAAAGTAATAAAAAAAAAAATCTCACTCTTTTTTATTTTTTTCTTTTTTAATATTCTTCTTTCTTTTTATAGGGTTTAGGATTTGAAGGTTTCTTTTTTTAGGGTTTAGGGTTAAAAAGGTTATGGTTTAAGTTTTTAGGGTTAGGGTTTTAAGGTTAGGGCTTAGGGTTTAGGGTTTAGGGTTTAGGGTTTAGGTTTTTAGGGTTTAGTTTGTAGGGTTAGGGTTTTAAGGTTAGGATTTAGGTTTTTAGGGTTATGGTTTTACGGTTAGGTTTAGGTTGTTAGGGTTTAGTTTATAGGGTTAGGGTTAAAAAGGTTAGGGTTTAGGTTTTTAGGGTTTAGTTTTTAGGGTTAGGGTTTTAAGGTTAGGGTTTAGGTTTTTAGGGTTTAGGGTTTTAAGGTTAGGGTTTAGGTTTTTAGTGTTTAGTTTTTAGGGTTAGGGTTTTACGGTTAGGTTTATGGTTTAGGTTTTTAGGGGTTTGGTTTTTAGGGTTAGGGTTTTACGGTTAGGTTTAGGGTTTTAAAGTTAGGGTTTAAGTTTTTAGGAGTTTGGTTTTGAGATTAGAGTATAGGGATTTTTGTATTGGTTTTGATTTAGGGTTCGCACGTATTGTTTAGACCTTTGTTATAAATTGAATAATAAAATAAATTATTATAAATGGTGGATGGTGGCCAAATGTAATTATCAGTATCTATTCAATAATTGTTGGATACGATCATTTTATTATAAAATGATGGCGAGTTTGCTTTGAAATGTTTTTTTCTTTTTTTGTGTAAAAAAATTACCTAAAAATGAACAATTACACCTTTTTTTTTTGTTCTTAAAAAATCCAAAAATTGTTGAAATAGTACGGCATACTTATTTATATTTTATTGGGTTGCGTCATTGATTTTATGATGAAGTTAATAAAATAATGGCGATATTGGTTAATCTGTTCAAATGTTTTAGTATAAATTGCCAAAAATAATAATCGTCACACTAATTCGTAGTACAGTAAAACATATTACAAAAAAGAAAAATAACACAACTGTACGAATATTTTCCATGCATAACGACCAACCACATCAAAACACATAAAATTACACAACAATAAATATTCAAACCCAACAAAATAAACACAGCATTGCATGGACCATTATTAATTGCTAAATCCACAATTATTATACGAAACTATTAAAACAATTATAAACAGATTTTATACAAATTAATTTAAATGCACCAAGTTCATTATAGCAAAAAATAAAGAAAAAAAATTAAGGCCAAAATTACTCACAAAATTTTTTTTGGGGTGTATTTTATGCTCCTTAGCCAAAATGTACCTGCATTAAAACATATTAGTCCCAAAACAATATCCCAAAAAAAGTCCCAAAATAGCAATCACGTACAAGGCAGAGAGAGAGAGAGAGAGAGAGAGAGAGAGAGAGAGACCGGGAGAGGGGTGGTCACCGGTTTCGGAGAGAGAGAGAGAGAGAGAGAGAGAGAGAGAGAGATGTAGAGAGAGATAGAGACAGAGAGACGGATGTAGAGAGAGAGAGGTCCGGACTTAGGGTTAGGGTTCCTACTGTGGTTCGGATAGAGAGAGAGAGAGACAGAGAGAGAGAGACAGAGAGATAGAGAGAGAGAGAGAGAGAGAGAGAGATGTAGAGAGAGATAGAGACGGATGTAGAGAGAGAGAGGTCCGGACTTAGGGTTAGGGTTCCTACTGTGGTTCGGTTAGAGAGAGAGAGAGAGAGAGAGAGAGAGAGAGAGAGAGAGAGAGAGAGAGAAAGAGAGAGAGATAGAGAGAGAGAGAGAGAGAGAGCTAGAGAGAGAGACAGAGAGATAGAGAGAGAGACAGAGAGAGAGAGAGCATATAAAACCTTGGGTTGGTGCACGCGTGGTGCAGTGACGGCCGGAGAGGGAGCTGGCCAGAGAAGACAGCGGAGGCCGGTGGTCGGTGCGGACGTGCGTGACGGAGACGGAGAGGGAGAGAGAGAGAGTAAGAGAGTTGAGTGAGAGATTTGAGTGAGAGAGCTGAGTGAGAGAGTGGAGTGAGAGGGTAGCTTCCAGAGGAAGCTACCCTTTTTTTTTTCCAATTTTTTTATTTAAAAAATAGGCCAGGTGGCGAGAGGGAATTGTCCCGCGTAGGTCACCTGGCCAAAAATTGGCCGCGTGGCGTAACACCACGCGGCCACTTAGAGACGTGCATACTAATACACGTCTCTATCTGTTTTTTATTATTTTATTTTTTTTGAAAAATGAACAATTATATATATATATATATACATATATTTGTAATATATATGGTGTTAAGGTTTACGTAAACTCTAACCCATAAAACTAAACCCTAAACGATAAGTATTCCATATTTGTAATATATATGGTGTTAGGGTTTTATTAGATTAGTATTCCATTAACGCAAATCCTAATTACAGTTAGGGTTTACTTATAAGTATACCATATATATGTAAAGTACTCAACACATAAAACGTAAATATACTATAAACATATTGCACGTAGCCCATAACCCCTAACCCTATGTCTATATACTATATATAGCCATAAACCCTAACCCTAAGTGTATGTACTTTGTTATGTTGCATATTTTTTTTGTGTTCCTCGCCGTATAATTATGCATATAGTACTCTATATAAACATAAACCTTAACACTAAGTGTATATACATATTATATATATCTATAAACCCTAACCCTAAGTGTATAGTTTCGACACGCCGTTTACATGCATGCATGCATGCATATGTTATATATATGTATATACAAATATAACAAGATCGTTTTGAAATACAAATACAAATACAAACACAAACACTAACACATGCAACCCTAAGTGTATGTACTGTACACATTGATAAACCCTAAGCCATAAAACTAAACCGTAAACCATAAATTAAAACTAAATCCTAACCCTAAATTTAAACCCTACCACTAAGTATATATATATATATACTATACTAAACCCTGACCATAAAATTGAACCCTAAAATCCATAATCTTAACCCTAATCTTAAGTGTATGTACTATAGGTAAGCCATAAACCCTAACCTTAACCCTAATCTTAAGTGTATGTACTATATATAGCTATAAACCCTAACCTTAAATATATATACTATATATATAGTTATAAACCCTAACTCTAGGATCAAATGATAGTTCGACCAAGTTTTGAACATTGAACTGGATCAAATTATAGAGGCATGCAATTTTATACTTGTGTAAGGTATGCTATAATGATCGGGACCACAAGGGCAACACATTCAGATGGATGTTCTACGAACCCTAACCCTGAGAGTATTAAAATACACATACCATAAATTAAGTCCTAACACATTCACGAAACTCAACCTGCATGTAAACACTAAAACATAACCATAAGTACAATACATACTATATATAATTATAAACCATAATTAAATATAGGACAAATTTATTGTTGGGGGTATATAAGAAGAATTTTTTATAAAAATAAATTCAAAAAAATTTAAATACAAGTATTGTATAAAACTAATTAGTTTATAAACTCTAATTTGGTATAGGGTACATAGTAATATTATCATGTACATACTAGTTATTTGTTTTTTTTTTTTTTTTTTAAAAAAAAAAAAAAAGAATTCTAAAAATATTTTTTCAAAAAACACCAGTTGGCCACGTGTATTTTTATATACGTGTCCAACAGAATGCCACGTGTAATTTATACACGCGGTTAATTGGCAGCATGTATAAATACACGCGGCCAATTAGCCGCGTGTATAAATTACACGCGGTCAACTGGCCGCGTGTATAAATACACGCGGCCAATTGGCAGCGTGTATAAGTACACGCGGCCAATTGTTTCCATGCCGCATATGGCCGCGTGTATAATAATACACGCAGCCATCTGGCCGCGTGTCTACAGTAACCGGTACTGTAGACACGCGGCGATTTGCAGTGTTTTTTGTAGTGATCCATCCTCATCATTAGTTTCTTCATTAGATGAAATTTTGCTCTTACCTTTCGCAGCCTTGAGAGCAATGGATTTAGCCTTTTCGACAAGAGGCAATGACAACTCATAAGTTAGAAGAGAACCTACAAGCTCTTCTACTTTCATTTCATCTAGATCTTTGCTTTCTTCAATAATGGTTACCTTAATTCGGAACCTTTCAGGCAAGATCTAAGAATCTTTTTAATGAGTTTTGCATCAGATATTTTGTTTCCAAGATTTATCATAGAATTTCTTAAATCAGTAATCTTGGGGTAAAATTCACTAAAAGATTCATCCTCAAGCATCTTAATCCCTTCAAACTCGAAAATCAACATTTGAAGTTTGGTAAATTTTACAAGTTTTGTTCCTTCATATATGGTTTCCAGTATTCCTCATGCTTCTCGGGCAATTTCACAATGTGAGATTCGTGAGAATTCAGATGGTGAAAGTGCTTAGCATATGGCATTTAAGGCTTTGTCATTTGAAATACGCGAATGAGTTTGAATGATAGTTCATTCAGCAGTTGATGCTTCTAGTGGGGTCCATCCAGACTCAACTATATGTCAAACGTCTATGGATTTTAAAAAAAATCTCATTTGCACTTTCCAATAGCCATAATTAGTGTCATCAAAAGCAGGGACAAAGTTAAGATTTAGAGACATGGTAGGAGTCATGAAAAACACTCAGAAAATGAATCCAAAAAGAGTGAACCTGCTCTGATACCAATTGAAAAATAATGACTTGTAGATAATCAACCGTAAATAAACATGCAACCAAAATATAAAACCAGTAAAGAGATAGACACATATATTTTGGTTACGAAATGAAAACTCTTTGCACCAAAGAGAAAAACAACTTTGGGTTCTCTTTGGTGCAGTCAAACCCAAAAAATCTACTAACAGAAGAAATAGCTAGTTTCAAGATAGTAGTACTCACAATACCTTTACAATAGTCGTATCTTGAACTCTAACAAATACTTATACTTGAGTGCCTCTCAACCAAACTTATGTCTGAAGAGTTCTTCAATATATTCGTTTAACTTAGAGTTCCTCTCTAAATTAGACTTCAAAGTGTTGAATACAAACCAAATAAAACTTTAAGAGAATTAGCACATCTAACAATATCTGCCCAAAAACATGATCTTAGCATACTAGAATTCTATTCAAAATTCTTACAATAACACAACCTAGAAACTCCTTTAAATAGGCTTCAGAAATTCTAATTCTACACTAATTTGGATTTCCCTAGGCGGTGTCCGGACCTTGACTTCTGGCATCTGGACCTACAACTAAAACTTCATGAAATTACTGAAGCGCATCCAGACTAGCAACCTTAGCGTCCGGACGGTTGCATAAAATAGTTCCTCTGTCCGCAATCATCGCATCAGCGTTCCAACTTCCTTATAAATGAGTGCTTTCTGTGGTTCTCGTCCGCTAAGCTGTTCGGACTCTGAGCTACTGACTTCGTCGTCCGCTAAGCTGTTTCGGACTCCTTTCGGACCTTCGTAGGACTCTGAGTTTCTGAGTCAAGCGTCCAAACTCTGGCATTTGGGCATCCAAATGAGCTATAGGGAAAACCAACTTTTTTGACTGTAAAGTCTCCAGAAACTTTCATTCTTCAGAATATTGCCTTTTTAGTGATTATTCTGTGCAGATACTTCATTGTTCAGCTCTTTTCATCTTGGAATTAATATTCTGCAACAATTCTTCTAAAATTACGGTGTCCCTGTTAATGAAGTCCCCATTTTGGAAGCATTTTTATAAAACAGAATGTAGCCAATTAAAATAAACTAACATACTCAGCTATCTGTTATAGTTCGGTTAATCTGTTCGGGCTTAGGCTAGCTATAAAAATGCCCGTTTCTTGTAATAAAGCATGTATAAGAATTGTTAGCTTTCTTGTAGCTTAGTTGATAATGGATGCCGGATCTATCTGGAAACAGATCATTTCTTTGTAATCTTTCCACTTCATTGAATTCAATACAACATCTTCCATTGATTTCCACTTGATCTGTCTTACTGTTTTTACCAAAATAGCCTTTAAACATCACAGGCGTGTTACAAACTTTGCTTGTTTCTTCCAGGATTTAGATGTTGCTGTAGGGAAGGAGGCTGCGGGCCTTAAAAGTAAAATACATCAATCTTTACAATTTTAGGAAACTTGATCTGTTGGAAACTGGAAAATCTTCATCAGCTGCAACTAATAAAATTAAAAAAATGTTAGGTGTCATTTTCTTACTTGTCTCTTGCTATCTCCGTGCAAAAGATATGCAAATCAAATTCACCCTTAAATTTATAGGCTCACAGATAAATTTTAAGAGAAAAAAAAAAAAAAAGAAAAAAAAAAAGTGCAAGACAATAACACTAAACACATTTACAAACGGTATGACATTCAGTGATTTTTCAGATTGATTGTCTGTCTTGGACCGTTCGCCGTTCTTCCATTATTAGTGCAGAAGAGGGTTAAGAGCCTTTAGAGGTCATTTCAGCAAGACCCGTCAATAATTTTCTTGTTTTTGGGAATCTTACATTATCTTTCTCAAGAGAGAGGAAAAGGTAAAGCCACATTTCCAACGCTAGTGGAATGCAAAGCCATTGGGGCCATTGGAATAGATGAAATGTTCATGTCTTATCTGCTGATACGGGAATAGCAAAGAATAATAGTATTTTAGTATTTTATTTATATTCTAATAAGGAGGTGTATTTTACTGTCGGTTAGTAGAATAGATAAGGCAATAAAGAGTATTTCACTCTAATGCCGTGTGAGACTAGTAAGGAAAGATTCTATTTTATTCTCTTAGTTTACGTAGTATCGGTATTACAAATCCTATGGAAATTTGACCAAGATCTGAATTGTAAGCCTATTTAAACCCTTGGTTTTGGTGAATCAAAGCATACAATATTAATTATCAAACCTAATGTTTGGAGGCCTAGGAATCTCTTATTTCTTACCTCTATTTCATTCCATTATTAAAATGGGTCAAAATAAAAAGCTAAATACGGCTTCTCTTCCGTTTGAAGGGCCTTCAAATGACTTGATCGGTTACAAATTCTACATCTACCCACCTCCCTTTGTTTTTTCTCTTGGCTAAGAAGATAAATCCGAAGACCTTGACCTGGTCATAAATTTACCTTAGATATATATGCATTACAAACGACCACTATAGGAGAGTTTTATATCAGTGTCCTTTCAACTATAAGAATAATATTTGGGTAGTACAGGTTTTTCTATAACTTTTTACAAATTGAGTTGAGCTCACACAGATTGTAGAATAATATTTGAGAACAATTTTTTGATAATTTTGAAGGACATTATCAATTAAATGGCAGTTTTAGGGCTTCTTAAACTTTTTCCAAATTTTTACATACAAAGCTCAAGGAATTTTCTTTCACAGTGACTGCGAGTGTAGGCATCTTTTCACACTCGGATGACAATAAGGTTGGTCCAATCCTAAATGAACAAATTTTAATGCTTATCAATCCTAGCACAAGTTTTTAACGGAATTTAATTTAGGAAGCGATTTGTAAATTAGGCCAACAACAAAAATCTCTAAATTAATTTTGTGTATACACTTTGTACACACTAAAAGCACTAGCAGCAGTTACCCTATATTTAGAAAAAATTTCATGAAAAATATCAAAAAAACTTTCTACAGCAAATGTTCTATATTTAGATGAGGATGTTGAGAATGAATAGTAATTTTCTATATATACATGTTTACTATTCATTTCCTATCTATTGTTTTAATATAAAAAATATATATATTTAATTCACATAGGAAAGAGACAAAAAGTAGGAAAGAGAGAAAAATAATAAAATAAAAGTAAAAAAATAATATTTAATTGATATAAAAAACTGTAAAAAAATCTATTACGGAGTGTTTTTTATAGGAAAATAAAAAATAATTTTATTTTTTAAATAAATAAATAAATAAATATATATATATATATATATATATATATATATATATATATATATATATATATAGTTAAAAATTTGCTGTTAATACTCTAATAATGAATGTGAGATATGTAAAACGTACTGTAAAGTGATCCGATACCCATTATGAGTTTGTACAAATTGTGTGCAAAATTTATTTTCTTATAAAGACATTCTGGGTCCTACAAAGAAATTTGTTCTCAACTCCCAAGAAAGTTAAGCGAACAGTCAAGGAGCCCGGCCAGAGAAGAAATACTTATATAATATATAATATATAAGCATAAATCAAAATATATTAAAAATTTAAATCAAATAAAAATTTTTTGGTATCCTAAATATTAATAGATGAAATGTTATTAATATCTAAATTTAATAAAAAGGTCAAATTAATACAAATTATATATATATAAACTTTAAATTCCACAGTTCTTGCACAAAAGTTCATAAACTAGCATAAAATAATCAAAGTCCTTGGCTAAAGTAGAAGTAGACCAACCTTACCTTAAGGTTATAAAGCATGAAAGATCTTTCTAGAAAAAATTATATTTTAATGCTTTCTTCAAAATACACAGTTTTTGGCATTTTTTTTTTTAAAGCAAAAAGTAAAAAAAAAAAAAAAAAAAAAAAAAAAAAAAAAAAAATGCTTTTTTAAGTTTTTTGTTAATCTGATCTATTTTTGTTTGGTACAAATTTTTATATATTAAAAGTACTTTTTAAGTTTATTAAGCAATCCCACCAAATTAACTCTAACAATTAAAGTAAAGTATAAAAGTTTACACCAAATAAAAACAAAGGATTAAAAAGACAAAATTAAGAGCATGATGAATTAGAATATCCAGAGATGTACGTAAACATCAAGTAATTAAAGCAATGTGTTGAAGCCCAAGCAATCATGTCGATTTTATTATTTTTCGAGGCCCATAATAATGATGTCAATAATATTATTTCTCACGAGAACTTGAAAAGTAAAGCACCAAGACAATAATGTGGATGGAATGGACGAATTGGAGGCCAAATTAATGAAAACTTCTGATCAGGAAGCTTCTTGGTTACAAAGCATGCAAGAACATCGCGGTATTCTTGTAGGGTGTGGTGAGTTCAGAATATCATATTTTGAAGGGAATAGATCGGGAGATTCGTATTCGTGTTATCACTGTTATGGTAGCTGGGAAGTTAAAAAATTCTGCTGTTAACAAGGCTATTTGCTGCAGATGGGGTTTACAGAATTACAGGTAACAGGATAGAATACTCTGTAAATAATTTGTGTTTGCAAGTTTCTGTAGTGAGGATGTCTGTACGGAAATTTCAATGTAGTTTCTGCCGTAAGTTCTGTAATGTTTGTCTGTAAAAGCCAAAAGGGTAGTTTTTCTGCAGTGTTTGTTTTTGTTTGTAAAAGGTAATTGTTCTCGAGCAAGCTGAGGATGGTTGGAGTAGTGGGGCTGGTTGTAGCCTGAATGGTTGGAGTGTGTGTTGAGCTGCTGTTTTGCGGCTGTGATCCAAGTTTTCTGGAGTTTTATTTTGTTCTGATTTGTTGATAAGTAAAGTCATCAAGATTATTCATTTAAAAAAAAAAAAAAAAAAAAAAAAAGGGCATCCTCAATATGCTTGAAATGATGCTTTAATTGTTTGTAATGGGAAGCCAAAGAAGAAAAATCAACAGTGTATTGTCTGCAAGTTGCTTGCTGTCTTCCATCTTCTTCTTGTACATTCTCTTCTTGTGCTCCTGTCGTGTGGATTGCTATCCCAGGAATACTCTGAAGCAGGGCGACTGGATTACTGACAATGGAACAACCCTTCTCTCCAGTGGAGGAAGGTTTGAACTGGGATTCTTTAACGCTACGGGAAGCGCTAGCCCCAAAAGGTTCGTTGGGATATGGTACAAACAGGATCAACAAATAGTTGTTTGGGTTGCCAACCGAGACAACCCAGTAGTTAACGCCACTGGAACTTTTGGAATTGCAGAGGATGGCAACTTCAGGGTATCGGATACCATGGGAAAGTCGTATTGGTCTACACATGAATCCTTGTCTACAAATCGAACTACTCTGAAGCTCATGGATTCTGGAAACTTGGTGTTAAGCGATGATGATGATCAGTTGGCGACGGGTCTGTGGGAGAGCTTTAAACATCCAACAGATACATTTCTTCCAGGTATGAAGATGGATGAAAACCTGACGTTGACTTCATGGATACGCCAAGGTGATCCTGGAATTGGGATATTCTCTTTTAATCTTAGTATAAAAGGAGGGGACAGATACGTTATCTTAAGAAAGGCAGTTTTTAACGGGAGAAAACAGATTCCAGGTGACTTCTACAGGATTAATGAAATGCCTCGAGTCATAGACTACTTATTGTCGAATTTCAGCAGGAGCGTCAGTTCTACAAAATCGAACTCTTATCTCAAAAATTCAACACACCGGCTGCCTGACTATAATTATGATTCCACAAGGTTGATTATGAAATACACTGGGCAGTTAGAGTATCTGACCTGGGACAAGGATCGTTGGTCTTTGATATGGCGGGTGCCAGAAGACAAATGCAGCAATATTTCTAATGCTTGTGGGAACTTTGGCAGCTGCAATATTAACAATGGGATAGCATGCAAGTGTTTGCCGGGGTTCAAGCCTAGTAACCTGGAGAATTGGAATAAAAAAGACTTTTTAGATGGGTGCTCCAGAAATCCGACATCATGTGGCAAGAGCGACACATTCTTGAGCTTAAAGATGATGAAAGTGAACGACCCAGACCCACCGCAGGATTTGGACATCGTGAAAAAAAATGAAACAGAATGCAGAAAGTATTGCCTTAACAACTGCCAGTGCCAAGCTTATTCATATGAGGCAGCCCAAAGTACCACCAACTGCAGGATTTGGACATCAGATCTAAGTAATCTCCAAGAGGAGTACACAAACGGTCGTAACCTCTCGGTCCGTGTAGCAAAATCTGACATAGGTAATCCTTTAACATATTTGGAATATACTGGAATTAACTCAGCAGCTGAATTGCATCATTAGACACTGATTTTGGCTAATGCAGTAAAGTTATTTTTGGATGATTAATATATATATATATATATGGAAAAGAAAGTGAGAAACAACCTCTGCTAGTACGGAGTCTTTCTTTTTTTGTGCTTGATGATGATGATGGCATTACGTTACCCTCAAAATCCTTTGTTTTTCCCTAAATTTTGTTAGACAATATGAAAAATTAACCTTGCCCGGTACATAATCGCCTGTCACCCTTGGGGTGTCAGGGTATTTACAGAAGTATTTTACATGTCATGTTATAATGCTAGAAAGGTTCATAACACTACAAGGCCTAAAGCTCATTTTTCAATGTTATGATTACTATTTAAGACTTCGAACCTTTGCAGAATCAACTGTAAGGAATTGTGAGCCTTGCGGCACAAACATGATTCCCTATCCGCTGAGCACTACACCAAATTGTGGTGACCCCATGTACTTCAGTTTCAACTGCAATAATTCCACAGGCCAGGTTAGCTTCAAGACACTCGGTGGCACCTATCGAGTCACGAGTATCGATCCAAGTAAACAAAAATTTGTCATCCAACTCAAATATGGACAATATGAGAGAAATTTAAAAGGAATACTGCTGCTCAATGAGTCATTGCCGTTTAATCGAGGCAGATGGTCTACAACTAATTTTGGCAACTATAGTTATGAAGTTAAAGATGAAGTAGAGATCAGTTGGGATCCACCATTGGAGCCAACCTGTACTTTACTCACAGACTGCAAGGACTGGCCAAATTCAACTTGCGATGCAGCAAGAGATGGAAAGTGGAGGTGCCTTTGCAAGCAAAACTTCCGATGGAATGGCTCCACTTTAAATTGTACTCAAGGTTAGGATGCTAATCAATCATATATATATACGGATATACCTCTGGATGATTATGATTGCTCTGTTATTGAAGAAAGACCAGTGTGATGGTTTGCTAAGGAGGATTCTCTGCTAGTGAAATTATTTTCTTGTTTCAATCAACTGTGATAATCTAAATCCCACACCCAGCTCTATTCCGCTTCACTGGTGTTAGCACAATTTTTCCCTGATCAACTGTGCACATGTTCACTTTCACAAACATAATGGGTGTCCTGTTTCTTTCTTGTAGAAGGTGATCTTCCTCCGTCGTTAGAAAAGCATTCAAAAAGAAAGAAGCGGTTGCCTCTAAGTGTTGTGGTACCTCTTATAAGCGTGTTTGCTCTCACATGTTCCATTACTTGTGTATATGTATGGAGAAGAAAGATGGCCAAGGAAGAAGGTAATGGATTTTCATAAGGCACAATGTGCACAATCTAAGGTTTTGTCTCTTTGAATTAAAATAAAACTATTTATCCTTTCATGACATTATCATATAACTAATATCTATGATTGTCTTCTAAACTCAGAAATTAGAAGTGACAGAAGAAATCGAGCACTTCGTGCATTAGACAGTGAAAAACATGTCAAAGACTTGATAGACTCGGGTCAATTCAGAGAAGAAGATGAGAAAGGTATAGATGTACCCTATTTTGATTTGGAAAGCATTCTAGCAGCTACAGATAACTTCTCAAATGCAAACAAGCTCGGAGAGGGGGGCTATGGGCCTGTTTACAAGGTGATTTCAACAACATTAATTGCCATTTAATCTTCATGTAAACAAGTTTTTAGTTAGTGGTAATATTCTATCTGCTTATGGTGACTTCGGTCCCAGGGCACATTTCCAGGAGGTCAAGAGATTGCGGTAAAAAAGCTCTCAAGTATCTCAAGACAAGGCTTACAAGAATTTAAAAATGAGGTGGTGTTGATTGCAAAACTTCAACACAGGAATCTTGTTAGGCTTCGGGGATATTGCATAAAAGGAGATGAAAAGATTTTACTCTATGAGTACATGCCAAACAAAAGCTTAGACTCATTTATATTTGGTTAGTTTCTAAACCAATTTCCTAACATCCTACATGCTTGATAAATTGTATCTTATTCGAGTAAAAGTTGATTTATTATTGTTGCTAAAATTGTTCTCTTGAATGACAAATGGAAACCTTGCAAGATCAAAAGCTAAGCAGGTCTTTGGACTGGGAGATGCGCTTCAAAATTATTTTGGGAATAGCTCGTGGGCTTGTTTATCTTCATCATGACTCCAGATTGAGGATCATCCATAGGGATTTGAAAACCAGCAACATTCTTCTAGATAAGGAGATGATTCCTAAGATATCTGATTTTGGCTTGGCAAGGATTGTTGAAGGCAAAGAAACTGAGGCAAATACAAACAGAGTAGTTGGAACTTAGTAAGTTTACGATACACTGTAGCACAATTTTCAATCCCCAACTCTGTTTACATAGAATATACAGGTGCTATATGTCTCCACTAATGAAATATGTTGGCATGCAGTGGCTATATGTCTCCGGAGTATGCATTAAATGGATTTTTCTCAATTAAATCCGATGTTTTTAGTTTTGGTGTAGTTCTACTTGAGATTATAAGTGGAAAAAAGAATACAGGATTTTATCAGTCAGAACTAGCCATGAGCCTTTTAGGTTATGTAAGTGTGTTTATTTTTTTTGTAGTCGTTAATTTCTTTAGTCATTTTATGATCCATTAAAATTTTGATTTTAAAATTGTCTCAGGCGTGGAGATTGTGGGTTGAAAACAAGGTGTTGGATTTAATGGACCAGATTCTATGTGAAGTTTGCAATGCAGATCAATTCATGAAGTGCGTAAATATTGGACTCTTATGCGTACAAGACGACCCAAATGACCGCCCCACCATGTCAAATGTTGTTATCATGCTTGACAATGAAGCTGCCACAGTTCCAACTCCAAAAAGACCAGCTTTTGTTCCAGGGACAGGCCCTTCCAGCACAACTAGTTCTTCTACTAGACCTAACACACATACAGAATCAACTAGTAGTTTAGGAGGAACACGATAATGCATGATACCAACGCAAAGTTCTTGTGAGTCAGTCCTTTACTAGACTTGCGAAAGTTCTGGTGGACAAACCATTGGTTTCTATATATAAGAAGTTTGTATTAGCCCTGCACCCAAATGAAACTATTCTCCGGCCAATATCTACTCATTTACTTGAAACTTTTCTCTGGTTACTGTATTTGGTGATAATTATATATAATTTATTTTGCTATTCCGTTTCAGTCATTGTGAAGTTGACATATATGTAAGATAGCTCATAACATGCAACCATTTTGGCCACTCTTCCTTTTACCAGTTCGAGTTTGCATATAATCTTTTATGATTCGAGTGTAATGTTTTTCTTTTATTTCTTTCTTTTCTCTCTCTCTCTCCCTCTCTTTTTAGTGGGCTGAGGATTTGAGGAGTGTTATTCACAAGCAAGAATCAAGTCAAGTGAAGTTGAGCCGGAGTTGGCTGCCTAGGTTTTTGACTAAATCAAGTTCCTCAATTAGATCCTAAAGCCAGCATTTTCACTTCCACCCCCTATTATTCTAGTGTAACATTACATTGTCAATCAATAGTTTCCTGTTTGATTCCTTTGAATTGAGTGTCATGTTTAATAATTGAATGAATATTTTAACACTCAGGCTTAAACTCATTTTTAATAGTTGAGGTTCAATATGAAAAATATTTAATTTAAATGTTAAGTAAATTGTGAAGTCAAATTTTAAACTTATGACTTGTAGCTTTGATATCATATTAAAACACCACTAATCCGTAAAAGCTAAAACTTTCATAATAAATAGTGGGTCGACGTGTAAATGGCAGTAAACACCGATTTTTTAGTAGTGGTTATAGAAAGACTTCTTGTCCAAATGGGAAAAGAAGTAGACGTGAGCTAAACCAATTAAAAAAAACCAATCCAAGCAAGGGAAAAACCAAAAGCAAAAAGTAACTGGCCCCATGGATGTAGAAGTCAGGTGAGGCTACAAAGCAGCATTACGTTTTAATGCCATCTTGTTGTACATATTTCGGTGAAAGATGTACTTAGATGTTATTTTTTTTTTTTTTTATATGTAAATTCATCATTGAATGTGGTCTCATAGATTCAATGATGGACAAAACATGTGTAAGAGAATAAAACCAAGTATTTTTTTCTAATTCTCCGTATCAATTATTTAGACGGGATCTCACTTTACAAGGTTCTTTGAGTTTATTCAGTTGAATGCTGATTAAGACTGGGTTCCTACTACAATGTTGAAGCAACTTTGAACTTTGGCTAGATTTAATAGCTCAAACAAGCAATTGATTAGTTTCTGCTTGTTTCTTTCAGGATTTAGATGTAGCAGTAAAGAAGCTAGAGGCCTCAAAGTAAAATACATCAATCTTTACAAATCTAGCAATTTTGATGAGTTGAAAAATCTTCATCCGCTACAAGTAATCTAGGAGTGGCAAAATGGGTTATTGTGTTGGGTTCAGGTTCATCCGGTCAACTCAAACCCGACATGATTAGCTAAAAGGGTTGGAGGTCAACTCATTTAGCTAATCGTTTCATAATCGGTCATAAACAGATTAACGGATCATAAACGTATCATAAACGAGTTGGCGGATCAAAACATATCATATGAAACGTGTTTGTTTCGAATGATATTCGAAATAATATTCAACTTTTTTTAAAAATAAATTATATTTTATTTAACTTTTTAAAAAAAATTAAAATTTTTTTAAATTTTATCTCACAAAGTCAAATCTCGTAATTCGTACAGTAAATTTGAATAATATTCAAATTCAACACCCAAACGGACTATAAAACCTGTCAACTTATTTAGCCTATAGTCTAACCCTATAATTTCATGTCGTATCTGTATTGAATTCGCTAATTGTATCAATAATTGCTAAAAACCCTAACTGCAACTAGCAAAATTAAGCACACTTTTCACCGGTTCCCACCACCCATAGGCACCGGATCCCATTTTTGGCTGAAAGTATGCCTCCTAGAAAGAAGTTCCTAAGCATTTAAGCAACCAAAATTCTCTCAAAGTGGTAATTAACGAAATGAAGCAGCTGTAATCACTTTATAGCGACATCATTCCTACAAACATACAAACAGTAGACGTGTAGTGATTTTTCAGATCAGATTGTTTGTCTTGGACCCTTCTTACATTATTAGTTCAGAAGAGGGTCAGAGGTCATTTCATTATTTTGTTTTTTCTTTTTCTTTTTCTCCGGCGTACAGGGAAACCAGTCTAGTCAATCTTACACAATTATCATTCTCAAAAGAGAGGAAAAGGTGAAGCCACATTTCCAAAGCCATTGGGTGGGGCCAATGGAAAAAGACAAAATGGACATGATTTCTCTCCCCCCACCTCCCTTTGTTTTTTCTCTGGCGGAAGATAAATCCGAAGACCTTGACCTTGTCCCAAATTTATTTTAAATAAATCTGCATTAGCGCACTTACAGTAAATTATATAAAATTTATTTTTAGTTAAAATAAATAATAGAAGTGCAAAAAACATTTTTCATTAGCTTATTTATTCAAAAAATAGAATAGATTTAACCTTCATTTGTAAACAGTATAATTGTTCACAGATCTATAATTATTTTATTGTTTTTCTTTCACCTTTCACTTTTCTTTCATCTTTCAAATTGATAATAAAAAAGTAACAAAAAAGAAGAATGAAAGAATATAAAGTCAAGAATAGATAATCGGATGAATTGTGTCTTTTAAAATCCTTTAATTAAACTAAATAAAATAGATTTTTGTTAACTATTTTAAATTAAAAAATAAATAAACCATTGGAAGTGGTCTTACAAACCACTACTATGGCAGAGTTTTATATCACTGTCCTTTTAACTACTTTCAACTATAAGGAAAATATCTTCGTAGTACTGGTTTTACCATAATTTTTTACAAATTAATGTGAAAGTTCGTATTTTATGAAAGAGAAAAACATCTATATTTTATCTCGTAACTATATAATGTTGACATATCAGTTTTAAGCAATTCTCAAATTAATTTTTGTTAAAAGAAAAAAAAATAAAAAATCTAAAAGCTTGTTGGGATTGCCACATCATTACATCAATAATATGTGGATAGTTGTGAGATAAAAAAGTTGTATAAATATTACTCTTTATGAAAATATATATATATCGAGTATCGCATAAATTGCCACATGATAGTTTATATTTTAATAGCTAACGTGATAAGTGATATGTGAACTATGACGTTAGTTTGTAAAAAAATAGCTAGTCACGTACTACCGCTTTTATTAAAAATATGCATTCCATAACTAAGGAAAAATTAAGAGTGTTGTTTGACATGTAAACGATTAATTAACTAATTAAATTAATGAGTCATATTTTATGGTTAATTACTTTACCCATTTTTGAATGTCAAGTCAGATTGTGAAAAAAGTTATAGTACAAATTTGTAATTGGCAATAAGTTTGAGGATCAGAATCCAAGGAAAAGAGAAAAGAGGTAGGAATGTCTCAAGTGGTGAGATTGGAAGCCATTTACTAAAAGAGGAAGTATTCCAATACTTTTTTCTAAAATTTGATTTTTAACATACTGTGTTACAATCTCATGAGATCTATCATTTTAAAAAATGTGTCACAATTTCATAAGATTGTGACACATCATATTGAAACCAAATTTTGAAAAAAAGTATTAAGTATTGAAATGTCTAACATTTCTCCTAACAAAATAATATATACTAACCTAAATTAGTGTTACTGTGAATTTTATGGACAGCCTACAAATGAATTCCATCATGGAGAAGGCTAGGAGAACATCTTTGATTATAGCATCATTGTTCCAATCTCGAGTGTTGTGCTGATTACATCGAATTAATCCTCATCAACTCTAAATTCATCTAGGTCGAGAAATGAGAATTAATCATTCTCAACTATAACAGTTGCTTTCGCTTAACTCTTTTGACAATTTTTTTGTTCGAGTAAAGAAGACCATCTGATTCGAGTGTCTATTAGATCACGTCTTTAAGACTCTTTAAATTCTAACAAACAGGGTGGTCGAACGACTCTTAGACTAAGTAGTTCATTCATCAAATCATATTCATTACAAAATCATCCATACATTCATCCTTTAAATTCTGAAATTCAACTCATTTCATAAATATATCTAGAAAGTTCATTACAATTGGTATTAGAACTTCAATCTTGCAATAGCATAAGGCACCGGATCTATAAGAAAATGTGAAGAAACTACTAAATAACAAGGATAACAATTTCAATAGCAGATGGATCAGATAATAACATCGATTAAGACATTGGTGGCTACACAAAATAAAACAGCACTTTCGTTAGATCGAATTGAGAAACGAGTAAATGCAAGAAGATATGTAGAGGATTATGAAGAAGAAGAGAATACAGAAGAAATAAGGCAAGCCCAAAGGGTATGAAGAGAACAAGCATCATGAGGGAAGAAAGAAACGTACATGCCCAAGAAAGAAGACATGCAAGAAGGTATGAAGAAAATTATCATCCATGGAGTGAAAGAAACATACAATAGATATGATATGCAAGAAGGAATGAGGAAAATTATCATCATCAATGAGGGGAAAGAAATATACATACCAGAGCTGCAAGGTTGGACTTTCCCAAGTTTAATTGATGGAGATAATCCAACGGGATGGATCTATAAAGTTGACCAGTTCTTCGATGAGGACAATTTACTTCTTATTACATTTCCTAATCCTATATGGATAATGGAAATTAAAATGAGTTATGAGCTGGATACAGAGGTACAAAACTATATTATAGAAAAATTGGGAAATAAATTTACTAATTCTAAATACAGCATCAGAAGTGGGTTACTCTTATATAAAGGACGTATTATGGTGGCAATTTGGAGTTTCTTACTACTAAAATACTATATTTAGTTCATGACAATCCTACAATTGGTCACTCAGGGTACCAGAAGACTCTACATCGAGCTAAACAAGACTTTTATTGGCAGAGTATGAGATCTGATTTCAAACACTACATTAGAAACTGTGATATGTATCAATGACAAAAACATGAAACCCTACTCCTAGCTGGGTTCTTACAACCTTTACTTATACCTCATCATGTGTTGGCAGAAATTTCTATGGATTTCATTGAAGGGCTTTCTTTATCTCATGAAAATAGTGTGTTACTGGTCGTGGTAGACGGACTAAGTAAGTATACTCAATTTATGCCTATTTCACATCCATTCATAGCAGCAAAAATGCCTAGAGAGAAGGACAAGTTTTTTTTGTAGGAGTTTTTCAAAGTACAAGGCACATGTTTAGCAATGACTTCAGCTTACCACACTCAATCGGATGGTCAAATGAAATTCTAAACAAATGCCTAGAACACTATCTACGATGCTATGCATAAGAACAACCTAAATCATGATAAACTTGGATAGCAATGGCAGAGTTTGGGTAAAATACTAATTTCCATGCTTCTATGAAAATAACACCCTTTGGAGCTTCGATTGGGCTTGAATCAACCAAACTTGTTACCCATTTCAATGTACAAATTCCTATAAGTGTATATTCATTCATCAAATGACATTAAGTACGAAATCATCCATACATTCATCCTTTATATTCCAGAATCCAACTCATTTTATAAAGATATCCGGCAAGTTCATTACGGAATAAGTCAAAAAAATACCTTTAAAACTTTTTATTAAACATATCAGTTTTTTGTTTGACACAACTTTTTAGGTACCAAAAATACATTTTACGGTCCTTAATGCAATCTCAACATACTCTAAGTATTTTATGCTTTCCTCTCTCTCTCTCTCTCTTTTTCATCTTTCTTTATGCTTTTTCACCTCTATTTTTTTTTTTAAAAAAAAGTTTTTTATAATATTATAATATTTTTAGCTTTTTAGTTTTTCAGTTTTCAATTTTATTTTTAATAGGGCATATGGCACGTGTAAGTTTTTTAAGATTACTGATGTGAATTTTTGGATAAAAGTTGGACGAAGATACCATCTCAGTTTTTAACTATAATGAGATAACATCTATTATATAAAATAAATTACAAGGGGCAAAAAAATAAAGTTGTTAAATCAGAAGAGTCAAAATGTATTCAACCCTAAAAAATAAAGATTAGAAAAGATAAGAAAAAAATATTTAAAAAATGATAGAGAAAAAGAATTGATAATAAGATGAAGAACACATTTAGAAAGGGTTAGCTAAAAAAGAAAAATTAAAACTTTAACTAACTATTTTAAATAGAAATTTAGAAAATTAATATCAGATTCTGAAACAAAAGGAATGCATCTACCAACGAATCTAGGCGTTTATTGATTCAAAGTGGGACGGTACCTTGACAATTAGTTATTCACGTGTCTTTTACTTTTTCTTTTGAAAAGCTGACATTGATTCAAAGTTTGACGGTACTTGACAATGATGCGCAAAAGCAGCGTAACTTATGGAATGGACGAATTGGAGACTAAAATAAATAAAAATTGCTGATAAAGACCTTCCTTTTTTCTTTTTTTAATTAATTAATTAATTATTTATTTATTTTATGTTTTTTGTGTTTGCTGTGACAAAAAATAATAGCTTTGATTTGACAAAAAAACATTTTTATTTTTGAAAAATAATTTATAGTTTTAAATTTCGTAAATAATTTTTTGAATTTGAATTTCTCCTTCTTAAACAACTGGACCACCGCCAAGCTAGCATCAGGCTATCGTCGGACTACCACCAGGTTAGTACTGGGTCAACCCGAACCACCACCGAGCTAGCACTAGACCAATACCAAGCCAGTGTCAGGCCATCGACAAAACACAATCGAGTTATCACCGGAGTACCTCGAATCATCATCGGACTACTGACAGCCCTCCACCACACCATAGTCGGACTTCAAATTATTAGATTAATTTTTTAATTATTTTTATATTAATATTTTAATATTTTGAATAAAAATTGAGTTTTATAGATTAATTCGATTGAATAAAAGTATTACAAATATTTGTAATTTTTAATAAGTTCCGAACGCTAAAAAAATGTTTTCAGCAAAAATATATTTTTTGAAAATATTTTCTCACGAAAAACGGAAAATAGTTAAAAAGCAAGAACATCATATCATTTTTGGACCAGGAAACACGGTGAGGTGTATAGAACCAGAATCTTTTGCAACGAGATGATAAGAATCTTCCGTATGCTTGAAATGATTGAAAATTTCAATTAAATTAGTTACCAATACCAGCTGTATGCTTTATTCGTAATGGTAAGCCAAAGAAGAAACATCAACTACATATTGTCTGCAGCTAATTGCTTGCTGTCTTCCACTTTCTTCTTGTTGATCATACTCTTGTTGTGTTCATGTCCAAAGAGAACACAAGGTTTGGAAGCCGACAAGTGTGTGGATTGCTATGCTAGAGATACTTTAAAGCGTGGCGAGTGGATTACTTTAAAGCATGAAGAAACGCTTGTCTCCAGTGGAGAAAGGTTTGAACTGGGATTCTTTAACGCTACGGGAAGCGCTAGCCCCGAAAGGTATGTCGGGATATGGTACAAATGGGATAAACAAACAGTTGTATGGGTTGCCAACAGAGACAGCCCAGTACTTAACGATTCCCCAGGAGTTTCTTTTGGAATTGCAGAAGATGGCAAGCTTAAGGTATGGGATTTCAATACTAGAAAAGTTTATTGGACAGCAGGTGTTGAGAATTATCGGTCTACAAATCGAAATTTGAAGCTCATGAATTCTGGAAACCTGGTCTTAAGGGATGAACAGTATGCGACGACTCTGTGGGAGAGCTTCCAATATCCAACTGACACATTTCTTCCAGATATGAAGATGGATGAAGAGTTGACGTTGACTTCATGGAGAGGTGATGGTGACCCGGGAAGTGGGAACTTCACGTTTAAGCAAGATCAAGAAGGAGAGGACCGCTACGTTATCTCAAAAAAGACAGGCGATTATTGGAGAAGTTGGATGTCAGGCAAGTTCTTGAGCTCAGATGAAATGCCCAATTTCCCGAATGCCGTAGCCAAGTTATTATCAAATGACAGCAACTGCGTGACGCGTCCCGGGTATACCAGATGTTCGTCGGTTTTTAGTAACACAAGGTTAGTGATGAATTATAACGGGGAATTACAGTATCTAAACTGGGATGTGGACAAGCAAAATTGGTCTTTGATATGGAGGGAGCCGGAAGACGAATGTAGCATTTACAATGGTTGTGGGAAATTCGGCAGCTGCAATATTAACAATAGGTTGGTATGCAAATGTTTGCCCGGATTCCAGCCTACTTTCCAGGCGAATTGGGATTCTAGAGATTTTTTGGGTAAGCAAATGTGCACCCGAAATTCGACATCATCTGACAAGGGCGACATGTTCTTGAGCTTAACGATGATGAAAGTGGGCAGCCCAGACTTTGATTTCAAAGTAAAGAATGAAACAGAATGCAGAAAAGACTACTGCCTTGACAACAGCGAGTGCCAAGCTTATGCATATGATACTACTGGGACCGACATCTGCTGGATTTGGACGTCGGATCTAAGTAATCTTCAAGAGGAGTACACAAACGGTGGTCATAACCTCTTTGTTCGCGTGCCCAAATCTGTTATAGGTGCTCCTTTTACACATTAATTTAGTAGCTAAATTGCATCCATAGATACTGATCTGGCTAATTTGGTAAAGGGATTTTTTTTTTTTTTTTTTTTTTTTTTTTTTTTTTTTTTTTTTTTGTTTCACCATTGATCGATTTTAAAAAGGAAGTGAGAAACCACTTCTGCCGATGTGGATTTTTAAATTCATAGCACTAATCTTTGTTTTTATCCTCAAAATCCATAGTTCTATTTAATTTTGTTAGACAATTTGAAGAAATAACCTTGTCTGCATGTACAGGATCACTTGTCACCGGTGGTCTATCAGGGTATTTACAGAAGTACTTGCCTTGTCAAGCGGCTTGTTAGCTTTATAATACTGTGTTAAAACAATTTTCAAAACTAGTGTGTGTGTGTCTCTCTCTCTCTCTCTCTATATATATATATATATATATGAGATCTGATCTTTTGTCACATAATTTTTGACCATTTTGTCTATGTGGGAAGATGGTTTCCCTAGCTAGCTTTAGGTTTTTTTTTTTTTTTTTTTTTTTTCTTTCAAAAAAAAATATATATAAAAGTAATAGTTGTCATGTTCACAAGTTAATTTTTAGGGTGACAATGTTTCATATTTCTCTCCATATGTATAGTTTGTGGATTGAAAATGTTTTAAATGTAAAATTTTAAATTGCCTTGGAAGAATAGAGTCCTACGTAAGGAAAAATGAAAAGTCAAGATAACATTTATAAGGCACAAATCATACTAGGCGATTGCTTTAAAGCAAGCAATGCTTAAGTGTATGAGCTTGTGTTTCTGCTTTACCTAGTATGGTACGGATGCCGTTCATGATCTGAATTAGGATTTATGGGCTTCATTATACCATGCAGAAATATTGGTCAAAATTTGTGGAGACAAATTAATAATTTTTAAAGAAAGTGACTCGGTAACGCACCTTAAGATCAAATTTTAATTTCTATTTCTGATTTTAAATACAACAAGGGCCAAAGCTCATCATTTAGTGTTTAATTGCTATTCCAAATTTTATTCCTTTGCAGAATCTACGGTTAGGAATTGTGAGCCTTGTGGCACAAACCTGATCCCCTATCCGCTGAGCACTAGTCCAAATTGCGGCGACCCCATGTACTTTAGTTTCTACTGCAACACCTCCTCAGGCCAGGTTAGCTTCAAGGCACCAAGTGGCACTTATCGTGTTGCTACTATCAATCCAAGTACACAAAAAATTGTCATCCAAGTCAAACAAGTAGAAAATCCTAATGCTAGAAATTCAGGAGGAAATCTGCATCTCAATCAGTCATTGCCATTTAATGCGACCATGAACTTCACTTTTTCTAGCAACTTTCGTTCTGAAGATGAAGCTGAAGTAGAGATTAGTTGGGCGCCCCCGCAGGAACCAAGCTGTACTTCATCTAGAGACTGCAAGGACTGGCCAAATTCAACTTGCAATATAACAAGTGATGGAAAGAGGTGCCTTTGCAACCTAAACTTCCGATGGAATGGCTCCACTTTAAATTGCACTGGAGGTTAGATTGCTAATCATACTTATCAACCTATACTAACACGTGGAATTTTAATTGAAATCAGGAGGTGAATTTTTGGAGTTAGGGTTTGAACTCGTTATCTCTGGTTCTGATGTCATGTTAAATCACCATTTATCTCAAACTCTTAAACTGATAAGAAAATATGAATTTAATTATTTAATCTATATTCTGACATGCCTCTCTTATTGAAAAAAGAACCAGACCAGTGCGAATGGTATTGCTTAGCAGGATTCTGTGCTAGCTAGTGAAAGTATTTTCCTGTTTCTATCAACTCTGATATCCTACACCGTGCTCCAATGCACTTCGATCGCCAGTACTGTCAGGAAAATTTTTCCCTGATCAACTAATTAAGCACATATCGTGAATTCAAAAGTTTTCTTTTAATTTATGTAGCTACTAATCACATCTAATTTTGCGTTGAAATTTGTAGGTGTTTCCTATATTTTCAAAATCATCTTTAGCAATGTCATGATCACATTGCCCTAACAATAGATATATATATATATATATATATATATTGAATTTTATTTATTATCATTTTGATTTTCCCATTGGAGCTTGTTCACATTGATCATAAACAGAACGGGTGTCCTCTTTCTTTCTTGTAGAAGGTAATCCTCCTGGGTTGTTAGAAGAGCCTTCAAAAAGAAAGAAGCGGTTGGCTCTTAGCATTTTGGTACCTCTTATAAGCGTGTTTGCTCTCATGTGTACCATTACTTGTGTATATGTATGGAGAAGAAAGATGGCCAAGGAAGAAGGTAATGGCCTGGCTTTTCAAAATGCACACCACGCACAATCTCGGGGTTTTGTCTCCTTGAACTAAAATAAAACTATTTATCCTTTCATGTCATTATCATGTAACTAATATATATATATATATGGTACGGTTGTTTTATGAACTCAGAAATTAGAAGAAGTACTGATAGAACAAATCGAGCACTTCGTGCATTAGACAATGAAAAACACGTCAAAGACTTGATAGACACTGGTCAATTCAGAGAAGAAGATGAAAAAGACATAGATGTACCTTATTTTGATTTGGATAGCATTCTAGTAGCTACAGATAACTTCTCAGATGCAAACAAGCTCGGAGAGGGAGGCTATGGGCCTGTTTACAAGGTGATTTCAACTGTTTTAATTGGTGTTTAATCTTCATGTAAACTAGTTTTTGCTTAGTGGTAATATGGGGAGTATGGTGTCTCAGGGAACATTTCCAGGAGGTCAAGAAATTGCGGTAAAAAGGCTCTCAAATGTCTCAGGACAAGGCTTACAAGAATTTAAAAATGAGGTGGTGTTGATTGGAAAACTTCAACATAGAAATCTTGTCAGACTTCAGGGATATTGCGTAAAAGGATATGAAAAGATTTTACTCTATGAGTACATGCCCAACAAAAGCTTAGACTCATTTATATTTGGTTGTTCTCTAAATTCATTTCCTAATCTCTTACGGTGCCTGAAATATACCTTGTTTGAGTAAAGTTGATTTATTACTATTGCTAAAATTGTTCTCTTGAATGATAAATTGAAAACTTGCAAGATCAAAAGTCACGCATGTCTTTGGACTGGGAGATGCGCTTCAAAATCATTTTCGGAATAGCTCGTGGGCTTGTTTATCTTCATCATGACTCCAGATTGAGGATCATCCATAGAGATTTGAAAACTAGCAACATTCTTTTAGATGAGGAGATGGATCCCAAAATATCTGACTTTGGCTTGGCAAGGATGATTGAAGGCAAAGAAATCGGGGCAAATACAACCAGACTAGCTGGAACTTAGTAAGTTAATTGCAGACAATGTAACTGTGAAAGCTAATTCAATCCTAACTCTATATAGACACAAAAATCCTAACTTATCCACCGATAAACATTATATTGCAGTGGCTATATGTCTCCGGAGTATGCATTAAATGGACTTTTCTCAGTCAAATCTGATGTTTTTAGCTTTGGTGTAGTTCTACTTGAGATTATAAGTGGAAAAAAGAATTATCTGTCGAAACTAGACATGAGCCTTATAGGTTATGTAAGTATGTTTAAGACTTTGTAGTCATTAATTTCTTTGGTCATTCACTGCTCCTTAAAAATTTTGATTTTTGAAATTGTCTCAGGCATGGATGTTGTGGGTAGAAAACAAGGTGTTGGATTTAATGGACCAGACTCTACGTGAAGTTTGCAATGCAGATCAATTCGTGAAGTGCGTAAATATTGGACTCTTATGCGTACAAGAAGACCCAAATGACCGCCCCACCATTTCAACTGTTGTTACTATGCTTGACAGTGAAACTGTAACAGTTCCAAAACCGAAAGGGCCAGTTTTTGTTCAAAGAAAAGGCCTTTCCAGCACAGCTAGTTCTTCTACTAGACCGGACACATATACGGCATCAACTAGCAGTTTAGAAGGAACATGGTAATGCATGATATCAACGCAAGTTCTCGTGAGTGTGTCCTTTACTAGACTTGCAAAGGTTCTCGTGGACAAAACATTGGTTTCTGTAAATAAGAAGATTGTATTAGCCCATCAACCAAATGAAACTTTTCTCCCCATATCTATTCCTTGAAACTTCTCTATGGTAACTGTATTTGGTGATGATTTTAATTTCTTTTACTATTCTGTTTCAGTCATTGTAAAGCAACCTATATGTAAGATAGCTCATAACCTGCAACCATTTTGGTTAGTCTTCTTTTTTCTAGTTGAAGTTTGAATATAATCTCTTATGATTTAAACATTAAATTTTTCTTTTCTTTATTTCTTCTCCCTTTCTTTTTTTTTTTTTTTTTGGGGGGGGGGAGATGGGGAGTAGGATGAGGATTTGAGTAGTGCGGGTATGTTTGGTGAGTGTGAGTTGAATTTTTTTAGGGTAATAGTAAGAAATGACAAATGTGATATAAAGTAAGAATAATTTATATTAAAAAGTGAAAAAGTAAAAAGAATTTGGATGGAAAAATGAAAAAAAAAAAAAAATTGTATTGTAGTGATTTTTTTTATTTAAATAATAATAAAAATTCATTGATGTAATATGATGAGTGCCAAATATTGCATATGTAGACCCCTTAATTTGCATTTACTAAACCTTTAGTTTTGTTATTTTCTAATTCTTTTGTTAGTTTTGGTATTTTAGTATTTTGCAGGTCATTGAGAGAAAACAATAGCTTTATGGTGAAAGAAATCACACTTTGAGAAGACCTAGATGATGTGGTTATGTTCAACCAAATCAAGGATTAAATCGGAATTTCTCTAATTGGAGTCAAAATCGGATTAGAATTCAGATTCTGCACATGTTATAGTATTTTGGCCATAACTTTCAGCTCAAATATCCGATTAAGGTGAATCAAGTGGCGTTAGAGATCTAACTCAATTTTCTACAAATCATTATGAAATAGGATATTCCTAATTCGGACGTCTGCTATGCCAAAAGTGCCCCACAATAAAAGGCCACAAATCTGGACGAATTTGGAGTCCTTTTCCTTCTTGGATTGTGTTTTGAGTTTATTACTCAAACTAGGAGACTAACCTCCGATTTTTCTAGGAATTCTAGGGCTTCTAGGATTTGTTTTCTCCCTATAAATAGACCTCTAAGCCTCAAAAGAAAAAGGGAGAGAAGCTAGAGACCAAATATATTCTTTTCTTTTTAGTTTAGTTTTTTCTTTAGTTTAGAATTTATTTTTCATAGCCATGTGTAGCTAATTTTTCAACTAAGGTTGAGGATGAAGCCTCACCATTGAAGAGTAACAATATTTTCATGTAAGTTTATACTATCCGATTTTATTTGGTTTAATTTTTTCAATGTTTTACTTCTTTTTAATTTGTGGGATAATTCTTGGATATCTTTTGTAATTCAATGATACATTTGATGATTTGAGATAATTTCACATAATTGATTACTTGGGGGTATTTATTTATCAAAATGTTGGATATTCATTGTGTTTCGTTCTACGGATACATTTGATGATTTGGTTTAAACCGGATATCTTTTGTGATTTGTGCAAAGAACGAATAATTATAAAAAAAATTCTGCACAACATGCTTCGCCTAGTGGTAGGACACCTGCTCCTACCAACTACACTCACAATGTTTACCCACATAAACCATGTTCATATTGCTCCAATCCTTATCACAGTTCTAGTAATTGTCCATCCTGGGGACGAGGCTCCAATTTTTTATATGATCAAATGAACACAAATTTCTCCAGTTCGGGATTTGAGTCAAATTCCAATGTTTACAATTTGGACTGGAGGAACCATCCTAATTTCTCCTGGCAAGCTCAAGCCATGGGAAATTGTGCTCCCCAATACCATGATCTGCACCATCCCGAGTATCCGCAGATCAATCACCAATCTTCTCCTCCTTCATCCTACAATTATCTGCACAAAGATTATCATTGGAAGAAACACTCCAAGCATTCATTCAGACAAGCAACCGAAATATACAAGAGCTTAAGAAGGTAACCATGAGCAACAACCAGATGATGCAAGAGCTTAAGAGTGTCACCATGAGCAATAACCAGGCTATGCAAGAGCTTAAGACTGCCTCTATAAGCGATAACGAGAATATACAGAATCTTGCCAAGATAGAAGGACATATTGATTATCTGGTTGCTGAATTCAACAGAATGAAGGAAGAAGAGCTTCAAAATCAGTTGATGGCTGAAGGGCACTACATGATTAATGAGGATGATGCTAGCCATTCTTGTCATGAGCATGTCCCTGACACCACCATACTCGAGAGTAAAGAAATTGTGGATAACAATGAGGAGGAAGGAAAAGATGAGCAAATTGAGCACATAGGGGAAGAAGGAAAAGAGGAGCAAATAGTGGATGACATAGAGGAGCAATAAGAGAAAGAGGAGCAAATTGAACACAGAGACCAAATTGAACAAGAGGAGCAAGTTGAACATAAAGAAAAAATTGAGCCCCCAACAGATACAAGTCCATCCAATGACAAGGAAGTGAGTACTGAAGCTCATTCCTTCATCATTGTCCCTCTTGAGAAACATCATGAATCCAAAGCTTTAATTCTTCAATGTCTTAAAGAGCCATCGTATGCCAAGATTCTCAATGATTTATGCAGACAAGCGCATAAATCTAGGAATCATAGTCCCAAGAAAATATTTTCAAGCAAGCAAGTTGGCTACCTACGATGGGGAAATATCCTCCCAGAGTGCTATCAAATTTTAAAGAAGAAAGGGTGGAAGGGATTGGTTGGACATCCACATGATCGGGACAGGTATGGTAATTCCTTTTGGTATTTTATTTTCTGCATTAAATTTCTGAGTTCTTTTTACTTTTTCATTAAATTTCTTGTCATTTTATTTTTGTTTCTGACAGCATTTAACCTTTTGATGTTTGTTTCTATTAGAAAATATTGTTGTTAGTTTTGTTGACAGGTATTTTAGTGTTTAAGTTTGGGGGACGCCCTGGCCTTTTTCACACCTTGATGTTTCCTTACTTCTGGTAATGTATTTCTATACTACACATTGAGGACAATGTGTAATTCAAGTTTGGGGGTATGGAAAAACACTTTGTCTATTTGTTTGTTTGTTTGTTTATTTGTATTTTTGTTCAAAAAAAAAAAAAAATTGTGCTAGGTTGTTGTTTGAGCATGATTACATCGTAACTGTGGTTTTTATGTCATTGGTTTGTTTAACATGTTGAACACTGCATGTTATTAAAATCTAAATCTTTTGACTCATTTGTTGGATTAGAGAGACTTCACTTGTTTGAACTATTTATCACAAGCACATTAGTATTGATTCTGTGAGGTATGAGATTTGAATTGAGGAATGTGTGTCTTAAGATTTGTAGGATGATTTGTTGATGAAATTTTGGCTTAAATTAAAAAAAAAAAAGAAAAAAAAAAGAAAAGAATAATAATAATAAAATCATCAGTTTGACTTCTCATTGAGTAACCGGGCCTCTTGCCTCATTAAGCAGTGAGTGTTCGCGTAAAAAGATGAGAAATTCAATTTGGTTGATCGTATGACTAGTTTGACTTTGTAGCCTTTTTGACTTGAGTAATTAAGCCCTTAGGGATGTTTCTACATCTAGTGCCCTAAAACCATCTGGTTTGGGAGTCACTGGCCCAACACTCGTTACATAGGTCAATTAGAAAGCTTGAGGGAGTCAGACATTGCACAGCCTATAAAAAAAAAATAAAAAAATAAAAAATGATTTAAGCCTTGGTTGTTTCATCTGATAAGATTCCTATGAATTTTGAGGTATACAAACTTTGAGAAAATTGAAACCTCACGAATCTATGTTAATCGCACTTTACACTTATTTGAGCATGAGTGGTCTCAATTTTCCAACTATGAGTTAAATGATTTTTGATGTCCTGATGATGTGAGTATGTTGTTCAGTTTGTTAAACTTACTCATGATGTCTAAACCATATGTTTGTGTGGATTCTTGTTTATCAACAACATAGTGCTTTAAAATGTTTGTGGTTATCATTCCTGGCAAACCCTCACGAGACTTCACTCGTCCACTAGGGAGTCCTATGGGTTTAAAAGGTTTGTTGCATATGCTAAATGCAATCGTTTCTCCAACGAAAGAGGATTTATGTTTCAAGCTTTCATTTTATGTTTTGTTTTGTTTTGTTTTGCTAAGGGACTAGCAAAATGTAAGCTTGGAGGTATTTGATGAGTGCCAAATATTGCATATGTAGACCCCTTAATAGAATTTACTAAACCTTTAGTGTTGTTATTTTCTAATGTTTTTTATTAGTTTTGGTATTTTAGTATTTTGCAGGTCATTGAGAGAAAACAATAGCTTTATGGTGAAAGAAATCACACTTTGAGAAGACCTAGATGATGTGGTTATGTTCAACCAAATCAAGGAGAGGACTAAATCGGAATTTCTCTAATTGGAGTCAAAATCGGATTAGAATTCAGATTCTACACATGTTATAGTATTTTGGCCATAACTTTCAGCTCAAATATCCGATTAAGGTGAATCAAGTGGCATTGGAGATCTAACTCAATTTTCTACAAATCATTATGAAATAGGATTTTCCTAATTCGGACGTCTACTATGCCAAAAGTGCCCCACAATAAAAGGCCACAAATCTGGACGAATTTGGAGTCCTTTTCCTTCTTGGATTGTGTTTTGAGTTTCCTACTCAAACTAGGAGACTAACCTCCGATTTTTCTAGAAATTCTAGGGCTTCTAGGATTTGTTTTCTCTCTATAAATAGACCTCTAAGCCTCAAGAGAAAAAGGGAGAGAAGCTAGAGACCAAATATATTCTTTTCTTTTTAGTTTAGTTTTTTCTTTAGTTTAAGATTTATTTTTCATAGCCATGTGTAGCTAATTTTTCAACTAAGGTTGAGGATGAAGCCTCACCATTGAAGAGTAACAATATTTTCATGTAAGTTTATACTATCCGATTTTATTTGGTTTAATTTTTTCAATGTTTTACTTCTTTTCAATTTGTGGGATAATTCTTGAATATCTTTTGTGATTCAAGGATACATTTGATGATTTGAGATAATTTCACATAATTGATTGCTTGGGGGTATTTATTTATCAAAATGTTGGATATTCATTGTGTTTCGTTCTACGGATACATTTGATTATTTGGTTTAAACCGGATATCTTTTGTGATTTGTGCAAAGAACGGATTCATTGAATGATTTAATGATTTTTTGAAGCATAGTAAAGCATATATAAGATTTGTATGGTAAGAACTTCGGATGTGTATTGATGAACATGAGAATATGTTGCTATGATTTGGTGGGTGTGGATTCCAAAACCTTAGTACCTTTTCTTTTGTTTTATTTTACTTTATTTAGTTTATGTTTTTTTTTTTTATTTATCAAAAATCAAAATCTCTTAACTTTTAGAACTAGGTTAGGATTTGATTAATTTAGTCATAAATTTGTTTTCAAAAACACAATTCCCTGTGGGATCGACCTCGCACTTGCAAAACCCTTTATTGCAAACGATTCGTGCACTTAATAGAATTTTTAATTCACATTTAAAATTCACATCATAATATAAAGTTAAAAAGTTTTGAAGTTGATTGTTTTTTAAAAAAATAAAAATATACTAATAGAATTTTTCCTCACTTGCCAAACAAGCCCAGATCAAGTTGAGCCAGAGTTGGCTGCCTAGATTTTCGACTAAATCAAGTTCATCAATCCTCAATTAAATCTTGAAGCATGTATTTAAACTTCAACTCACTATTACAATCGCAATCAATAGTTGCTTGTTTGATTCTTTTGCTTGAGTATCATGTTTAGTTGGCAAGAACTGGCGAAGACTCTACCCTATTTGTAGACACTCGACATAAGGAAGGGTGGGCAACTAATTTCAGGTATCTTCACATAACTATCAAGTTTATGATTACCTTACCTCTCTCTTTTAGAGAAATTGACCTTTTTACCCTTGCTAACTAAAGAGTAAAAGCTTTTTCCTGCTGACTCTCCCGACATGTCTCTGATGGTCCTTACTCCATGCAGACATCCGCTGTCAGAATTTGATCATATGATCAACTACATCATCAATTTATTGGTATTGTTGGTATATAAATACCAATAAATTATATATCGACAGTTTAAAGTATAAGCCGCCCATAATTTTGCCATGTATATAAATAATCACCGGCATATTATTGGTGTTTTAAAAAAACTCCGATAATTAATTAAACATTTATGGGGGTTTCATGCATACACAAAATCAGTAATTATAATTAATCACTCTAAAAAAATTTCTTATTAGCGGCCAGTAAATTTGGCCGCTAATAATATTATTTTGACTGCTATTGATCAACAGCAACCAAATTCGGCCGCTAAAGAGTGGCCGCTAATAGTCTAACGTTAAAGACTATTAGCGGCCACATTTTTGACTCGCCGCTAATAATTGTTGTATAGCGACAAACTTGGTGGCCGCTAAATATAATTTTACTCACTGCAACTTTTTGTTAATCGAGTCCAAGAGTCGCCGCTAATACTAGACTATTAGCAGCGACACGTATGTGGCCACTAATACTATTAAAAAATGAATATATATATATATATATATATATATATATATATATTGTTTTTAATTCAAATCTACCCATCCTCACTGCATTAATTAAATCTCTACATGCATATTGTAATGCAGAAATTCAGAATGAGAGCAGATATTCTAAAAGAAGTACATCTCATAAGCAAAATTGTATTACATAAGTTAATAAGTTCATGGCCCGTTGGTGGAACGTGTTCAACTTGCCAAGGTAAAAATTACTTGTTGGGAACACTAGGTCAGTCAGTTAAGCTCTGAACATGAGAGCATTAATTTAATCTCTACAAGCATAATACAATTTAATCTCTACAAGCATAATACAGATCATCCTAAATTGTTTCTCACCCAGAAGTTCTGATGAAACAATTGTTTAGAAATTAAACAAACAAACAAACAAATGAAAGAAGTATAAAAAGAAAATCTAGTAATGTGTTTTCAAAATATTTGGCGGCTTGAAACAATGATAACCAAACAACCCTTCCATCAAAAAAAAAAAATGAAATTGACTTACATGCATCAATGAAACTCTGTTTCCTACAACTGCAGTTTCACCAATAACCACATGTCCCATGATCCAATAATATTCTCTCTCCAATTTTTGCAGTTGTACATAATCATAAAAAAATTTGGAGAAAATTAGCCTTACATAATAGAGAAATAACCTTCATGATCTCAAAAAGATGTAAATTCTCTGGGTAACAACAACCTTTATGCAGAAGAATCAAGTTTTGTACATAAACCTTCAAGTAGTCAATATCCACCATATCTTTCACTTTTTAAATCCTTTTCATCTAAGCTAAAAATTTTGGTGGAAACAGTATCAAAAATATGTTTCAAAAAATATATCTACGCTACATTCAGCAACGTGTCCAAAATCTTAACATCCCTTTACATTTAAATAATGCCAGTCCTGCTCTTGCCAGCCTTAATATCAAAAGGTTTAGAGAATTAGAATAGCTTAGAAAATGTAACAACTACAAATGAGCATACCTGGATGCATGTCAACTCCAAAAATCTGAGAAAAAACTGTTGACAATTAAGAGATGATAGAAAACAAAGAGGGGAGGAGGTAGATATGCTATTCAGGTATCAGGGTTTTCACTTTTTCGTTGATAAATAACTCATCAAGGATTATACAAGAAAGTACAAAACTACCTCACTGATTCGGCTTTGTAGTGCCAAGGCCAATACTTTGCATCCTTGGCTCCACAATGCATGTGCAAGAATGATATCCCTGCAATAAAGCATGGCTCACAACATCAAGGATGCACTTGGTTCTCTTTTCTTTTTCATATATGGAAATAACAAATCATGCTTAAGCTAATCATACTAAAATTAGAGTTTGATAATAATTTTGCAAACCCAAAACATTATTATTTCCAAATATAGAGCCTGCTACGGAAAATCAATAAATCAATTTCCTAATCCTGTCCTCTTGTTTCAATTTTCTCAGCAACCAAACAGAAAGTGAAGATCCTTTCCAATTACACACGAATCCAATAATGTCCTACAATCAATCCCGTAATTGCACTGTTTTTAATTAATCAATATTTTTCATTGCCAATGTCATTTAGGATTTATACATACCTACTGCATTTTGTTTCCCTTGTACGAAATTTATAAAACATACCAATTATGTTTATGAAAGAGATCTTAAATTTTTTCAGAAGTTTATAAGTCATAAAAGTACTGCAGAAGGAATTGTTACTATAATGCAATTTATCAATTAACAATTTCCATTATTTTGTGGAAAACATCCTCAGAGCATAAGGTTCATTCCTAGGGAAGTTACAAATATATTCACTTCTATATAGAAACGAAGAAATGCAAAATAAAATCAACCTATAATTTCAGCCACTCAAGTTAATATATATATATATATATATACACACACACAAAAGCTTCTAAAAGCTAAAACAAATTGTCCATGGAAAGAAAAGAGGGGAAATCAATAAGAGAATAAAACCCCTAACTTCTAAAACATCATGGCTAGAATAAGATCACTCCTAAGTCAGTGATCTTATCCTTATTTTGGAATAAAAAGTGAAGGAATTTAAGAGCAAACCACTTGTTGAAAGCAAATTCTCGGTTTTGCAGCAAAACAAGAAAAGAGAAAAAAAAGATGAGTTCGAGAGAGAGAGAGAGAGAGAGGGAGAAGAACTTACTACTCTGTAAAATCACCGGGGCTGGGTCGCCAGAAACAATGTAGAAAATGCGAGAGAGAGAGAGAGAGAGAGAGAGAGAGAGTTGATTTGGAGAAAATGAGGGACAGGGAGAGATGGAGGTGTGAATCGTGATATTAGGGCAATAGAAATGATTCATACACTCATTTCTCACAACAGCTCCACAACAAGCTGATGTGGCTGGTAATATTTTATTATTTTTTTACAAAAAGAAAACAAAAGAAAACAAAAAAAATAATAAAATATTACCAGCCATGTCAGCTTGTTGTGGAGCTGTTGTGAGAAATGAGTGTAGGGATCATTTCTCTTAGGGCAAAGGAATATTTGAGTTGGGGAAAACGAGCAGACAAAAATTTCGTGCGAAATTAGTAGCGCCAAGAATCCCGCCTAAAAATTTTAGTCAAAACGGCGTAGTTTATATACCAGTGTCAACTAAACTAGACGCTGATATAAATTTATCAGCGTCGACAGGTGTGTGTCGACGCTAATAGTAATTTTTTCTTAAAAAAAAAAAAATGTTTAAACCTATTAAATTATATTAAAAAAAATAAACTTAGAAAAAATATATATATAAAAAATAATATAAAGCTGTTAAAATTTTAGATAAAAAACCTATAAAAAATCATATTTAATAGGCTTCAATATTTATTTATTTTTTTTAAAAAAAAAAAATTAATAGGTTTATAAGATTTTTTTTTTTTTTGTTATACAAGATCAATATTATTTTATTTTTTATAAAAGGGAAAAGTGCACAATCAATCCCTGTAATTAGCCTAATTAACAAATCGTTTCCTATGGTATCAAAGTGAATTTAGATGTCACTGTGGTTGGCACCTAATTTTGGGATAATTGCATCATTTTTTCTTAGGTTGGCCTAAATTACGAATCACTCCTGTAGTACAAAAAATTATTGTAGGGTCCTTTTGATAAACTAAAATTACGAATCACTACCTGAACTCGTTATTCGTCCACCAAGTTAACAAAATCTGTTTGTTTACCACATCATACCCAATAGAAACGTGACATGTGTTGATTACAAAAAATAATAAAGTTTATTTATTTATATTTTTAATAGATTTATATTTTTTTTTATTGTAATCGACACTACATTTTCATTTACACCACCAAACTTTAAAAAGTGGCATCCGGAGCCCTTGAACTACCATTGTATGTCAAATTAGACATGTTTGCATTTGTCTACCCAAAATACCCTTGAATTTATTAAAATAAAAATAACAAAAATTAATGGAGCTAATATGAAAAAGGCCACCCCTTTTTGTTATTTTTAGTTTTCCCCCTTTTGTTTATTTTTTAATAATTTTCATTTTTAGCAAATGGTAATTTTTTTTAATAAACTCAAGTTCATTTTGAGCATAAAAATGACAAAATGTATAATTTGACACACGGTAGTAGTTTAGGGGGCTCCGATGTCAATTTTTAAAGTTTGAAGGCCCAAATGAAAATGTAGTCATAGTTTATGAGGCTAAAGTATATCACAATTGATTGGATTAGTGCTTAGGATCAATCATATGTTAGATCAATTTAATGTTCAATCAATCCAACAATCTTATCACAATCGATCGGATTAATGCACAATGATCGGTCTTATGCACAAGGATCGTTCGGATGGTCTTACCACAATCGATCGGATGTTTGTATTATGATTGACAATTCTAATGTACAAGAATAGAAAAAAATCCATAGAGTCATGATTGATTGAAATAGCTACAAAAGGATTGATCAGATGTTCTTATCGTAATTGATCATACTAAAACAAAATTCATGGAGTCAAGTTAGATCAAACTAATGCACTAGGATCGATCGGATGTTCGATTGATCATGCGATCCTATCATAGAGCCAAGTTTGTATGATTATTTGATCTTACCACGATCGATGAGACTAAAGCACCAAGATGATTAAAAAATCCAAAGCATGTCATATCACGATTGATCACAAGCAAGAAATTGGATCTTGTCATGTCTTTCAAATTGTATTTTAAGCTGCCATCAATTAATTAGTGACTTCAGTAATTTTAGTATTGAGCACCCATGCAAGATAAAGTTTGAGTCAATGGAAATGAAAAAATCCTCAACATTCCGCAACTTATGCCTGTACCTAGACTTTGTGAGAAAAAATGAGGATAACATTCCATGGATAGGGGAGAAATGACAAAACCCTTTGATTTTGTATAACAAATTATCGTTTAAAATTAATTGTTCAACAACCAAATAATTGGCTGCTAATAATGATAACTTTTTATCAAAATATCGACGATAAAATATTATTAGCGGCCACTTATATAAGTGGCCGCTAATAATATATGTTATATAGGTGGCCGCTAATAATGATAACTTTTTATCAAAATATCGATATCAAAATATTATTAGTGGCGACAGTATCTCGCCGCTAATAGCTTCTCGGAATTTCCTGCGAATTCCCGCCAAGTTATTAGAGACCACTTATTAGCGGCGACCCGAATTTCAACACTAATATTAATATTTTTGTGTATTAGTGTCTATTTTTAGCGGCCACAATTAGGTGGCTGCTAATAGTGTATTATTAGCATCCACAATTAGGTAGCCGCTAATAATTTGAGTGCGGTGGCTGCTAATAATGTGGCTGCTAATGATCAAATTTGTTGTAGTAATATTGTACAAAGACTTCTTATCCAAGTGAGAAAATAATTGAAGTAAACATCGGCTAAAGCTAATGAAAACCAATCCAAGTGAAAAATCAAAGATATATGATATGTTACAATTTTTATACAAGATTTGTACAACTAATCTAATAACTTTTTTTTAAAAAAAAAAACCATTGAATCTATTTTCTTATGTGTGAGTCTTACATATTCAATGATTTTTTTTTTTAATTTAAAAAAAATTATTAAAGTTGTACAAAAATTATATAAAAGACGTAAACGTATTATATCACAAAATCAAAAGCAAAAAGTAATTGGCCCCACGTAGAAGTCAAGTGAGGATACAAAGTAGCACATATATCAATATCTCAAATGGGATCTTATTGCGGGCCTTAGTTTGAGAACGTGTTTCGGACAGGCAAGCTGGGAAGGTGTTACACTTGAGAAGATAGGGAGCAGCTCATTGGGTAGTTTATAAAAATAGTCATAAGTATTAAGTTTTATATTGCTTAGTTACTAAATAAGATTGAACTTTATAAAGAATTATAAAAAAGCTTTAAATTAAACAGTCATTTTGAAATAATAGTACATATGTATCTAGCTAGTACTTCTCTTTGGGTCCTTCCACAACTAAGCATGATCCTTCTTCCTTAGGTTGCCTATGAGAACAGAAATAATGGAAATAAGAGTGATAAGGTGATTCCAAGTACCCTGGTCCTGGGCCTCCCAAACAAACTAGAATAGTTTGGAGATAATAATTCCTCAAGTTACACGGCTATATAGCCTTACAATACTACGAGATAGAGATGTACTGTTGCTTACCTATTATTCTGCTAATCTAATACTACTACTGATAGGGATTAAGTTACACGGCTATATAGTTTTGCTTGTTTCTTTCAGGATTTAGATGTAGCTAGCTGTAAGGAGGCTGCAGGCTGTAAAGTAAAATACATCAATCTTTACAATTCTAGGAATTTTGATCAATCGGAAACTTGGAAAATCTTCATCAGCTGCAACTAATAAAATTAAAAAAATGTTTGGTTTCATTTTTTTATACGTCTTTTGCTATATATTTTCACACACAAAAAAAAAATGCAAATCAAATCCACTCTTAAATCTATAGGCTCACAGATAAATTTCACAGATTCATGGATAAATTTGAGAAAAAAAAAATTGTGAAAGACAATAACACCGAAAACATCTCCATATGCCATATCGGCCTTGTTTGGCAAGTGCTTGAACATGACAGAGTAGTGCTAGTGTCAGGAAATGTATTTTTTTTTTAATTTTTTTTTTTTTACATTTTTCAATACCAATCAACATCAAAACATACTATCTTTTTCCATTTTTTATATCACATCCATAAATATTTTTTCTTATTCAAATAAAAAAATATTCTACACTACAATTTTTTTATTTTTTTTCTTACTTTTTATACAAATTATTTTTACTAATTTCAAAATTAATAACTCAATATTCTGTTATTGACAAATACTTGCCAAACAAGGCCGACCATTCTTACAAACGTACAAACGGTAGACGTGCAGTGATTTTTCTGATAGATTGTCTGTCTTGGACCGTTTACCATTCTTACATTATTAGTGCAGAAGAGGGTTAGAGCGTTAGAGGTCATTTCAGCAAGACCCGTCAATATTTTTCTTGTTTTTGAGAATCTTACATTGTCTTTCTCAAAAGAGAGGAAATGGTAAAGCGAAATTTCCAATGCTAGGGGAATGCAAAGCCATTGGGGCCATTGAAAAAGATTGGGACCATGAAGTGGTTTCACTACATGTGTCTCATTCTATGTATCTACAGCTCAAGATCAAATGGATATTTTCTTCCGACCGATTAGGGAATAGCAAGAATAATAGTATTTTATTTATAATTTAATAAGAAGTTGTATTTCATTGTCAATTAGTAGAATAAATAAGGCAATAAGGAGTATTTCACTCCATTGTTGTGCGGGACTAGTAGGGAAAGATTTTATTTTACTCGCCTAGATTAGGTAATATTGGTATTACGAATTCTATGGAGATTGACTTATAATAGATCTGAATTTTAAATCTATTTAAACCCTTGTTTGAAGTGAATCAAAGCATGCAAAATTAATTATCAAACCTAGTGTTTGGAGGCCTAAAAATCTCTCATTTCCTACCGCTATTTCATTCAATTATCAAAATAGGTCAAAATAAAAAGCATAATACGGCTTCTCTTCCGTTTGAAGGGCATATGACTCAATCGGTTACGAATTCTACATCTACCCACCTCCCTTTGTTTTTTCTCTTGGCTAAGAAGATAAATCCGAAGACCTTGACCTGGTCATAAATTTACCTTAGATATATATGCATTACAAACGACCACTATGGGAGAGTTTTATATCAGTGTCCTTTCAACTATAAGAATAATATCTGGGTAGTACAGGTTTTTCTATAACTTTTTACAAATTGAGTTGAGTTTACATAGATTGTAGAATAATACTTGAGACATTGACAAATATTTATTTATTTTTGTAAGTAGTAGAAAATTGTTTTTGAATCAGTCATTATTGTAACAAAAAGAACCTAGCCTTTTGCTTTTATTCCTACCCCCTCGCGCCCCCCCCCCCCCCCCCCCCCCCCCCACCCCCCCCAAAAAAAAAAAAAGAAGAAAGAAAAAGACCTAAGAAAACCTCTACTTCAAAGTTCTTTCAATAAGACGAGAGATATGCAATGGAAAAGATCTAGATTTTTTCAATATGTATATAATACTGTCAGAGTTTTGAGTCCGTAAGAGTAATTTGGAAAGTTTTTTGGTGTGGAATTAACTAATATGTTGTCCCCATGGGGTATCTCATTCAACTGGAGATCACGCCTTATGAAGCGGAGGTCACTAGTTCGAATTCCCCATTCCCTCTTTTATGTAGACATGTAAAAAAAAAAAAAAAACTAATACGTTATTGGAATACTATTTTGGGTTAAATACCTTTTTGTCCCTGTGGTTTAACAACTTTATTTTTTTTTTCATCTGTGGTTCATTTTGTATCGTAGATGACGGGTCCGTTTGGGTTTGTGATTTTAAAAAGTGCGATTTAAAATAACGATTTTAAAATGCGCGATTTGAAAAAAATGATTTTTAAAAACGCAGTTAAGCGTTTGGAAAAATCGCAGTTTAGCCTTTAAAATCGCGAATTTACCTTTAAAATTCTGCGTTTTCAAAAAAATATCATCTTATTTGCGATTTGAAAAAGCAGATTTTCTGCGTTTTCAAATCGTAATTTTTAAATATGCAGTTCCCAAATGATTTATGTTCTGCGATTTGGTTTAAAATCGCACTTATTGTCTACGAAATCGCAATCTCAAACGCACCCGATATCTCTCTTATGGCAAAAAACGGAGATGGTACCTCCATCTAAAAGTTAACAGAAGTTCACATCAGCACCCTTAAGAAATTGACACATGTCCTATGTATAAGGGAATTGCACTGCACTGTTTCAATGAAGGATTTTCCCACACATTTCATTGATCTATAATCAGAATTATATACATAGCATTGCAAGACTATTTTAGTAAACAAACAACATTTATAATGACAGCATGATTGTAGCCTTGATTTGAATATAATATACAACAGTTATAAATGAATTTGAGTATGCAATGATTACGAATAATTGACAGCATAATGCAGCATGATTGTAGGCTAGATATCTTGGCTTTGATTTGTGCAATCTTCCTTTATACACCCCCCCAAGATTGGGCTTCCATCGGCAAGACCAATCTTGTGACGTAAGATTTATGTGAGTTGCTTTGACAAGGGCTTGGTCAATAAATCTACAAGTTGATCTTGAGTGTGAACATGTCGAACATGGAGATTCCCACGTTGAACTAGGTCTCGTACAAAATAAAGATTAATTTGAATATGTTTAATGCTGGAATGTTGAACAAGATTAAAAATGAGATGAGAGGCTCCAAGATTATCACACAAGAGTAGAGGTGGGGCCTTGAGTGGAAAACCAAGCTCATTGAAAAGGGCATGAAGCCACATGGTCTCGGATGCTGCATTTGCGAGGGCTCGATATTCAGCTTCAGTAGAGGATCAGGCAATTGCACCATTTTGAAGAAGGCATAATCTTTGGGGAAGAATCAAAGGCTATTCAAGAAAGAGGTCTTCTCTAATTCTTCTTTTCCTTTATTATTTTCTTATAAGGATTATTTTCATCCAAATTATGTGTAACTAATACTTTAGTTAGAACTCGATTGAAGTCCTAATCATGTCACTTTAATGCTGAAACTAAAGAACCCACAAGTGCACTCGATCCCTCGGCTCATTGAGCTCGATCACAACATCGGTTATTTGTTTTAAAATTAAAAAATAAATAAAACAAAGGGGAGTTGCCCACCGGCAGCCACTCCTTTTAGGGGTGGCCAGGGGTGGCCCAATCACCCCATTTGTATTTCTTTTTTAATATTTTTTTTAAAAAAAATATTTTTTATTTTATTTATTTCTATTTTTATTAGATTTTATATTTTTTTTATTGTAATGGACACGTGTCGGCTTCCTATTGGGTGTGACGTGGTTGACTAATGATATTTGTTAACTTTTGGATGGAAAATGTGTTCAGGGACTGATTTGTAATATTGTTTACCACGAGGACCTCCTATGAACTTTTTGAACCATAGGGAGTGAAAAATAATTATGGACAAGCCAAAGGACCAACGGTGCAATTATCCCATATTTTTATCTATTCTCACCCATCTCAATTATTTAGGAAAATTTTATTAAACATAATTTACCAATCCTCGTGGGAATGATCTCGTATTTACCTGCTATACTATTATTTTGATCTTGTACACTTATGAGTAAAACGTACAAGTATTTACCTATTTATTTAGGGGACAAAAATTTCATACAAACCGGTTTGTAAGAAATTTCCTACAACCCACATATAAAATTGACATGTGTCTATTGGCGAGCCGAGATCGAGCACAAAAATGGGGCTTGTCATGAGCTTGAACCAGGCAAAAGAAAAATTCGAGCCGAGCTCGAACAAGGAATACCCATTCAAGATCAGTTCATTTACACCCTTAGCTGTATTAATACGACCTTCACCCAAATCAAAACTTTTCTCTCAATACCTGTTCCTTTACTTGGAATTTCTCTGTGGTAGCGATATTTGGTGATTGTAATTTCTTTTGCTTTTCTGTATCAATCATTGTGAAGTATCCTATACGTAAGATAGATGATCATATTTGAGAAAATGAATCTATTTTAGCATTAAGCTGCCGATGAAAAAAGGTACTGGGGTAGTTGACCAGGTTGGATTAAGTTTTTTTTTTCGTAGTTAGGTTGGGTTAAGTTGAAACGTGAGGATAAATAATGATAATAAATTATTATTTCGGTTTCAATGAACAAGTTTCATTGAACAAGCTAGGATTTTGCCAAGAAGTTTCTTGGCAACGCGGCATCGAAGCAGTGGCACGAAGATGTTTCTTGGCCTTCTTTTTATGATCCAACGTGGAATCAAAGCTGTGGTCCAGCCGGTAGTTCTGCAACTCTCGCAATTTTTTCTACTAGTCTTTTGCATACGTACATCGGATTTTGCAAGAAGTTTCTTGGCAACGCGGCATCGGAGCAGTGGCACGAGGATGTTTCTTGGCCTTCTTTTTATGATCCAACGCAGAATCAGAGCTGTGGTACGGTAGTTCTGCAACTCTCGCAATTTTTTCTACTAGTCTTGCATACATGCATAGAGTATAACTTCTTCCATGGCGGCCTTCCACGGAGCCTCTTCCTCTTCCCTTTCGTCTTCTATTTATCAGTGCGCTTATGATGTATTTTTGAGTTTTAGAGGTCAGGATACTCGCAGAGCTTTTACTGCCCATCTATATGCAGCTTTGCGTCGAAATGATATCAACACCTTCATGGATGACAAGCTTAGAAGCGAAGAGGAAATTTCACCAGGACTTCTCAAAGCCATTGAAGAGTCAGCAATTTCGATCATTGTACTCTCTAAAAACTACGCATCATCCCCATGGTGCTTGGACGAGCTGATGAAGATCCTCGAGTGTAGAAAAACAAGGGGGCAACAAGTTCTACCCTTGTTCTATCATGTACAACCGTCGGAAGTACGGAATCAATCTAATAGTGTTGGAAAAGCATTTGCTAAACTTGAAGAAAGGTTTAAGCATGATCAAATGAAGTTGCAAAGGTGGAAGACAGCCCTATTACAAGTGGCCAATTTGTCGGGGAGGCTTTTGGGGAACAAGTATTTCTAACTATTTTTATCTTATCAGCAAGAATTTTAAATTCATTAAAGATTTCATTTGCATTAAGATAATATTTTGAAAATTAGCCATTTTTAATGCAATGTATTCTTACAAATATTGTATTGACAGGAATGAAGCTGAATTTATTCGCGAAATCATTCAATGGGTCAATTCAATATTGGTAAAGCATAGATATTTTCAAGTTGCTCAGAATCCAGAGTCTCTTCAACAATATGTGAAACCACTTTTAGATATAGAGAAGAATATTGATCGTACATGTGTGGTAGGTATCTTTGAAATCAGTGGAATTGATACAACAACTATCGCCAAAACCTTCTACAACTTGATTGCATCTCTAACTGAAGGTAATTGTTCTCTTGAAAACATTAGAGAAACTTCCAACCAAAAGGGTCTAATCCATTTGCAAAACTCGATCTCTAATGTTCCAATTCTATGGCTTTTCATAATGCACACCGTGTACAGTATGAGGTTTTCTCCCTTTGAATTAAAATAAAACTCTTTATCGTTTCATGTCATTATCATGTCACTAATATATATATATATGGTTGACTTCTAAACTCAGAAAACAGGATAAGTAACATAAGAAATCAACCACTTCATGCATTAAACAGTGAAAAAAAGGTCAAAGACTTGATAGACTCCGGTGAGTTCTTGAAAACATTAGAGAAACTTTTTGCCAAAAGATTTGATCCATTTGTAAAACTCTCAATTGTTATAATAATTCTACAGCTTTTCATAATGCACACTATGCAGAATATTAGGTTTTGTCCCTTTGAATTAAATTTGTCCTTTCATATCATTATTATTTAACTAATATATAAATATATATGGTTGTCTTTTTGAACCCAGAAAACAAAAGAAGTGAAAGAAGAAGTCGAGCAGTACTTTGTGCATTAGATAGTAAAAAACTTGTCAAAGCAGTTGACCATTGCTTTTTATTCATCAAAAAAATAGGAAAACATGTCAAAGACTTGATAGGCTTGGGTGTGTTCAGACAAGAAAATATGGAAGGCATATATGCACCATTTTTTGATTGGGAATGCATTCGAGCAGCTACAGATAACTTCTCAAATGCAAAAAAGATTGGACAAGGAGGGTTTGGATGTGTTTTCAAGGTGATTTCAATAGCATTAATTGGTATTTAATATTTATGTAAACTAGTTTCTGGTTGGTAGTAATATCTTGAGTATGGTGACTTTGGTTCCAGGGTATATTTCCAGGAGGCGAAGAGATTGCGGTAAAGAGGCTTTCGAAAGTCTCACAACAAGGCATAAAACAATTTGAAAAAGAGTTGGTGGTGATGACAAAACTTCAACACATGAATATTGTTGGGTTTCGGGGATATTGCATAAAAGGAAAAGAAAGGATTACAGTCTATGAGTACATGCCGAACAGAAGCTTAGACTCATTTATATTTGGTTAGTTTCTAAACAAAATTCCTAATATCTAGCATGCTTGATAAACTGTATCTTGTTTAAGTAAAAGCTGATTTGTTATTGTTGCTAAAACTGTTCTCTTGAATGGCAATGAAAACCATACAAGATCAAAAGCAACGCATGCGTTTGGACTGGAAAATGCGCGTCAACATCATTTTGGGAATAGTTCGTGGGCTTCTTTATCTTCACCGTGACTCCAAATGGAGGATCGTTCATAGAGATCTGAAACCCGGCAACATTCTTTTAGACGAGCAAATGAACCCCAAAATATGCGACTTTGGCTTAGCAAGGATTGTTGGAAGCAAAGAAAATAGGGTAGTTAAAACTTTGTAAGCACAATTTTCAATCTCTCAACTCTGTTTACACAGAATATATAAGTGCCTACCTTATCCATTGATGAATGTTGGCATGCAGTGACTATATGTTTTCGGAAACCGATGAAATAATTACCACAATAGCTGGAACTATGTAAGCACAATTTTCAGTTCCCCTATTTACATCGAATATACAAGCACCTTCATTATTTACTAATGAATTTTGGCATGTAGTGGCTATATGTCTCCGGAGTCCCTAGCTCATGGAATTTTCTCAATCAAATCCGATGTTTATAGCTTTGGTGTACTTCTACTTGAGATTATAAGTGGAAGAAGGAGCGTAGAATTTACTATGTCAGAACCACATGAGAACATTATAGAATATGTAAGTGTGTTTAATTTTCCATAATAACTATCTTGTTTTGGTTATTTTATGCTTAATTCCAATTCTGAGTTTAAAATTGTCTCAGGCGTGGATACTGTGGGGAGAAAACAAGGTGTTTGATTTAATGGATCCAACTCTACATGAAGTTTGCAACGCAGATCAGTTTGTGAAGTGTGTACATATTGGACTCTTATGCGTACAAGATGACCCAAATGACCGTCCCACCACATCAAATGTTGTTACCATGCTTGAAAGTGAAACTGGAACACTTCCAACTCCAAAACAGCCCGCATATGTTTCAGGCCTTTATAGCAAAGTTAGTTCTTTTAGGATAAAAGTTACATATACGGAATTAACTAATAGTTTTGAGTTTGAAGGAAGATAATGGTTGATACCAATGCAAAGATTCCAGTACTGCACCAAACATTTGATATCAATTATGGTACTCGTATATATATATATATATATATATATATATATATATATATATATATATATATATATATATATATATATATATATATATATATGGTGCTTACCTGAAAAATCTCTCATGTAATATTTTCGAAAATTGGGATGACCATTCCTTTGCTCAGACGTTACTAGAAATTTTTTTAAAAGGAAAGCACATGGAGGAGTTAGAAGCATCTAGCCACGTAGAGGAGCAGCTAAAGGAGATGCAGGCCATACTGGACGGCATGATGGAGGCCCTCAATGAAAAAAAAAAAATGATGGCTGTGGATGAACTTTTTTATTGGTCAAACTTCAAGTTCACCCCTTAGATAATGGAACTTCCCCTTCCTGGAAGTTCAAGATGTGCCAACAGGAAATGTTTGATGGTACCGAAGACCCCTTGGACCAGCTGAAACTTACAGGGCCCTCATGCACTAGCAACTCATCCATAATGAGATCATATACAGGTCCTTCCCAACCACGTTAAAGAGATCAGGTTGGAGGTTGTTCAAAAGGCTGAAATAAGGGCTGATCAGCTCCTTCACTGAGCTAAGCCGACAATTTGTGTGGCACTTCCTCGGGGAACAGAGCCGGTAACATAACTCCTGAATATCCAGCGAAATACTGACAACTCCCTTCGAGACTATGTGTGTCAGTTCAATCGGGAAATGATGTTGGTAGATGACATAGATGAGAATGTGGTCTTGACAACCCCCACGGGAGGTATGCGGTCATCAAAATTTGTTATCTCCCTTACTGAGAATCCGTCAACTAGCATGGCAGAGTTTATGTCTAAAGGCCAGAAGTTTATGAACGCAGAAGATACCATGAGCACCCAAAAGGGTCAAGACCAAGGAGAGAGCAGCCAGCCTAGCAAAAAGAGGATAGAGCCTGAATCCGCAAGACCCTGAATGCAAATCCAAGAAGGCCAATGAGTGACCCGAATCTCAACAAAGGAGCTCGGGTCCACCTAATGGCTTGTTCGCCCACTTCACACCACTCAGCACTCTTCTAGAGTAGGTGCTGATGCAAATTAGGGATGACCCAAAGTTTATTATTATCCTCAAAGGTTACTGCCTATGTTTTTATGTCAGCATATCAATTTAAATTCCACATGTCAAAACTCTTGGCCTTATAAATCTTCACCATCTTAAACAATTTAAGTAATCAAATGCTCTACGTGTATCCATTCATCGATGCTTAATAATTCCTTTGTCAATAGAGTTATTTACTTATTTCATCATATCTCAAAATATTTATCTAAACCAAAAAAATTTGGATGCTCTCTGACACATTTAATAAGCTCCTTACCACAATTTCAAGGTGTTCAGCCTTACGCAAATTTTCTCCCATAAATGAAATTATCCCAAGAATGAACATTTTCTTGCGGCTATCTATAGCTCGGCTTTATGCTGTAGAGTAAACTAAGCTTTGACGCTTGAAGTGGAGTTGATCGTACCTCATTTGTTTAGTCTTACTTAATTCCATCAATCACTCAGGCTGAAATTCCTATTATGAATGTTGTCAAATACTGTGGTGAAAATTTTTCGGTTTACAACCTAAGCTCTCAAAGTGTTTAGGAACTTTTTTGGCTAAATCATTACATGCGTATAACAGAAAATCATCCATACATACAAACCCATAAATTTTCCTCAACAATCAGTCAATACAAAAGAGAAAAAGAAAGAAAACATGAAAGGGGATTTCGGGTAAGGGTTTAAATCCACGAGAAGAGAAACCTGAGAGAGGGAATTTGGGCTTATACCTTGCGTTGCAATCATGAAAAATCTGCCTCCAAGCTCCCCGTGGTCTGCTCTCTCTCTCTCTCTCTCTCTCTCTCTCTCGCGTTTCTCCTACGCTCCCCCTCTAACGGCTCTCTCTGGTTTCCGTCTTTTGAAAGGAGAAGCACTCTGTTTTTGAGAGAAGCAGAGGGTGCGAGAATAACAATTCATGCCCCTTGGTGCGCTTGATAACAAGTTAACAACCACCACAGTCTCTTCTCTTATTTTCACTTTTTTTTAAAAAAAATAAAATAAAATAAAATAATTAATTCTAAAGCATTTGATCTTTTTCACTTTTTATATCACATTAATTATTATTTATTATTATTTAAATAAAAAATTATCACAAAATAAAACTTTTCAATTTTTTATATATGAATTGTTTTTATTTTATATTACATCAATTACTTTTCACTGCTACTAAAAAAAAAAAAAGCGTTGACAATATTTACTAAACATACCTGTACAACAACATTCAATTAGATAAAAGTAAAAAAAAAATAAACAAATAAAAAAAATAAAAAATAACAATTTAAAATTACTCATTTAATAAATTAAAGTTAAAATTGTCAATTTTATATAAGATGGAAGTTTTCTATAAATTAAATTGCAAAAGTTCTTACAATTTAATATCTAAGTAATATTAAGTGTTTTTTAAACATATAAAATACATATATTGTTCAATTAATTTCACTCATCAGATAAGAATTTTAGTTAAATCTTAACAAAAAATTTCAAAATTCTCAAAATAACCCTTCTCTTTTTTATGAAAAAAAAATTGTAAGGATTTAGGCGTTGTTCAGAATTTAATAAAATTTACAAAAATATTCAACTAGAATCTTTGGAAAAAATATTATTACATATTCTTATAAAACTTACTAGAATATTTTGAAAATTTTAACAAAATTTAACAGAAAATCATAACGGATATGTGAAATTGATAAAAATGAAAAATAAAAAAAATGACAGATTGATATACACTAAACTAAGATTTTTTTTTAAGTTCAGAAAGTAATTACAAAAGTAATGATAATTGAAGAAGGTTTTTTTTTTTTTTTTTTAATGGAAGATGTAAACATTTCATTGACAAACCCAAAGGATAACAGAGTTACAACCAAACTGGGTCAAAAACTTGACTCAGATCATTACAGAGACTCAGGCTAATGCAAATGCCCCATTAGAATTACTCTAGAATTCAGATCATACCGACAGTTGTTACAAATAAACATAACAAACAGAAAGATGCCTCTGCGTTAACATAGAAACTGCTATGCACTATAGAGTCGGTCACAAACAATTTATGCTAAAAGCAATGACCAGGATAATCTAACACAGAGCAAACTGTCAAATACAAGAAAACACCCAAACAGAAATTGCCATCAGAAAAGCTGCTACCGGCGACTGTGTAAAGACCAAGAAAATAAATAAGGAATTTAGTAATTAATAAATTACATTTATTAAATAGATGAGACACATAATTATATTCTAGGTAATAATATTTATGTTATTGAAAATAAAATAAATCTTAGGTGAAATAATAGAATTAAAATAATAATAATAACTGGTTTTAATGGAATAAATAATTAATAAAATAGGTAGTGAGTAGTTAAATTAAATGTGGGGTTATATATCAAATATTAATTGATAGGATTAATATATTTGGAGGTCCTGTGATAATTAATAAAAGTTAGGAGTTTTAAAAATAAAGAAATCTTCCCTGCCATGGGAGAAGATAGCATTATCTTCTCCTAACCACCCATGCAATGACATGTGTCCCTCCCCCATTCTTTCTTTTCTTTTATTCTTTTCTTTCTCAACATCTCATGCAGCGCACTCTCTCTCTCTCTCTCTCTCTCTCTCTCTCTCTCTCTCTCTCTCTCTCTCTCTCTCTCTCTCTCTCTCTCTCTCTCTCTCCCTCTCCCTCTTCTTCTTTCTTTTCTTTTCCTTCTATTTTCTTCTTTCATTTTCCCATCAACCCACGCATAGCCCCCCATCCCTTTTCTTCTCCTTCCTTCTCCTCTTCTTCCTCTCTTCTCCTCCTCTCCCGCACACGGCATCTCTTCTTCCCGTTTCTCCATTCGTCCTTTCTTCTCCTACTGTAACACTTCAGTTATCTTTCTAGGCTTTTTTTGTAAATTCTTGTAAGAAAATCAACAATGGAACTCAATGGGAAATGCTGAATTTCATTGATTGAGAATAGAATAATTGTTTTACAAGAACTGATCTGATTCGAGGTAGACCGGGCCTCCAATTATCAACTAAGCTAGCTAAACAGGAAACTAAGCTATGTTATACATCAAGATTCTCAATGACTTCTTTCTTCTAAAAGATTGCATTATATACAAGGTCTCTGGCCCAACAAAATCCCCAACGCCCAACGCATTTAGTTTGGCCATTCAACCCATGTGCTCCTTAGCCCAATAAGCCTGAACCTCACACCTGCTAATGCATCCATGTGTTTCCCTCAATTGATTGCAAATACAATGAATCTGGACAGCCAACTAATTCCAGCTGTAACCCACAGCTAACCTTCCTCTAGCTGTCACCTTGGCTTCCTCACACGCGCCTCTTCCATACAACCTTGCTGTGACTCACCTCTTCCTTCCTCCTTTGAAAACCCTAACGCCCTTAACACGCTACTGCTTCCCTTTGTAAACGACTCTATTTCAAAGTTCCAGAAAACCCTTCCAGCCAATATAGTCGTTACAATACCCTCCCCATTAAAACACCTTGCCCACAAGGTGTGGGTAGGAATTCCGTAAACGGTGGTAATTCTCCCATGAGGCCTCCTCCTGATTCTGGCCGCTCCAACGGACCAAAATCTCCACCAAGGCACAGTTTTTAACCCTCCGAGAGCGGCGATCCAAAATCTCCTCCGGCTTCGGCTGAATCACCCCCTGAACGTCGACGGGAGGAAGATGAGGAATAGCAACAGAAGAGCGTCCCAGTTTAGCCTTCAACTGAGATACATGAAATACAGGGTGGATAAGGGACCCTACCGACAAATCCAGACGATAAGCGACTTGACCAATCCTCTGCAATATCTGGAACGAACCAAAAAACCGAGGGGAGAGCTTCAGATGCCTGTGAAAAGTCACAGAGGCTTGGCGATATGGCTGTAAACGTAAGAAAACCCAATCCCCAATTTCAAAATTTCGGTCAGTCCGTTTTAGGTCAGAATATTTTTTTCATTCTATTCTGGCTTGCCTGTAGGTTTTCTCAAAGAAGCTTCAACATGACATCTCGACTTTGGAGCTGATGATCCACCGCAGCAATCTGAGTAGTCCCCGGCCTGTAGGTAAGCAGCCGGGGAGGTAAGTAACCAAACATGGCCTCAAAGGGGGTCATTTTGGTGGAATGATAGTAAGCAGTATTATAGCAATATTCAGCTAACGGAAGCCAATTAACCCATTCTTTAGGTTTGTCACAAATCATGCATCGTAGATAATTTTCCAGATATTTATTGACTGCCTCTGATTGACCATCTGTTTGCGGGTGATAAGTTGAACTGAAAGCTAAAAACACCCATTGGGCTTTGAAAATTTCTGTCCAGAATTTGCTTGTGAATGTTGGGTCTCTGTCTGAAATGATAGAAGTAGGCATTCCATGAATTTTGAATAGCTGTGAAATAAACAACTGAGCTAACTTCTCTGCTGTGTAAGGATGCTTCAAGGGTAGAAAATGAGCAAACTTAGTCAAACGGTCCACAATCACCCAAATCACACTGTAACCCATTGACAAGGGTAACCCATCTATAAAATCCATAGATATACTAAGCCATGGCCGAGCTGAAATTGGCAAGGGTTGTAATAACCCTTCTAGTGAGACATTTTCAGACTTAACCCTTTGACAAGTGTCACACTCCCTTATAAACTTCCTGATATCTGATTTCATTCCCTGCCAGTAGAAATCCTTTCGAGCTCGATGGATTGTCTTATCATATCCAGCATGTCCTGCTACTGGGCTAGTGATGAGTGCCAAATATTGTGTATTTGGAACCATTGATTTGCACTAGTTAGACCTTTAGCCATGTTATTTTCTAATGTTTTGGTTAGTTTTTGTGTTTTCTGTTTCTGTAGGACAATAAGAGAGGAATGACAAATTTCATAAGAAAATGACTGGAAATTCGGAGGTCCTAAAAAGTCGATCGATAGAACTTAAAATTCGATCGATCGAAACTTTGCCCGAAGTCGATCGATCGAAATAAAAGTCGATCGATCGAAATTTCCCAGAAACTGCTTTTGCAGAGCGCGCCAGAACGCCCAATCAGAAGCCAAAAAGCAGTCCTCCCTCTGATTTTCGCAGCAGAACACGCTGGTTTCGTGTTTGTGGTTGTCTCTAGCAGCAGAGGAACCCTAGAGGAGGGTAGAGGAGTCATTTCTTGCCCTAGCTCTCTTCTATAAAAGCCATAGCCATGCCTCCTTATTGGAGAGAGTAGAAGAGGAGAGAATAGAGTAGAATAGAGCAGAAAATCTGTAAATAGGTTTAATTTCGTGCATCTTGTAGTGTATTTCAGTAGTTTTATTTTCAGACACTTTCTCTTTGTAAAGCTTTTCTTTTATTTCCATGGTTGTTCATCATTTTCTTGTGGTGTTCTTAGTCATGGAAGGCTAGTAACCTCAACTAGGGTTGAGGATGAAACCTTTCCATTGATGACACTCACAATCTTGCTGTAACACTTGCACATTTAATGATATATCATATTAGTTGTTCAAGTTCTATTCATTTAAAGCTTTATCTTTTGCAATGAATGTGGTTAGTGGTGGAAAGAGGACATTTTATGTGTTTCACCCGACGAATACATTGTTTTATCGGTTTGAATGATGATATCCATTGTGATTGAATGATACATTGGATGTTTTGATTTCAATTGGTACTCTTTGTGATTTGTCTATGTGTTGGATTCATTTAATGGTTTTTGGGTTTATGGTTAAGAAACTTGAATGACACCCTAAGCTTAATGTTCTTTGGGTGTTCAAGTGGGAACCAAGAGTGTGAGTTGTAGGATTTGGTTTGGTGGATTCCTTAGCCTTAGTTCCTTTTAATTTGCATACTTCATTTCATTTCTTTTATTTAGTCTTTTGTTCTTGAATCAATTCTCAAACCTTTGGAACTAGGTTAAAATGAGGTTGATTAAACAAGACACCAAAGTTTGACCATTTCCCTGTGGATTCGACCTCGCACTTGCACACACTATATTGCAAACGATTCGTGCGCTTGCGAGTACTATTTAAAACACACATCAAGTTTTTGGCGCCGTTGCCGGGGAAATCGGTTCAAAAATTGGTTTTTGTTTGATTGATTTTGTTTTTCTACTAGTTAGATAGATTTTTGTTTCATTTTACTGTTGTTTAGCTTCTGTTCTGCATTCTAAGTCCTTTCTTTGTGTTTCCCGGATCTGTTCTGCAGCTTCTGCAACTTACTGGGTGCCCTGAAGAATCGATCGATCGAAAATAAATTCGATCGATCGACTTTCGATCGGTCGAATTAGAATCTGCATCATATAAAGACGATCGATCGACAATATATTCGATCAATCGACTTTCGATCGATCGAAATATACTTCGATCGAACGACTTTCTGCACAACAGCAGCTCGGAACTAGGTGAGTATCTCTGTTCCAGTACTTCTTTTAGTCCATTTTGTTCATTTTTTGCTCATAATTTGTTTCTGTTTAAATAGTATTTTGCTGTTTGTTTAATTTCCTTTTAGTTCATTATAACTTAGTTCAAATTCTGTTTAGTTTGTGTTTTATATTATCCTCAATTAAACTGCAAAACTGTTAATCGCAAAGTATGCCCTATGTAAAGGCGCTCTTTATACAATAGGATATCATCTCGAAGTGAAAACTTAGGACTTAATACCCCAGCATGAAACTTTTGCATTAGTTCTAGCATATGTGCATCAATTAAATAACTGTCCTTCAACTCCTTTAGCCACTCAAGGGTAGGATATGAAATTACTGACAATTGAACCACTGGCTCCTCTTCTTCAAATCTTCTGGACAGTGCATCTGCCACTTTATTATCTTGCCATTTCTTATACTCCACTAGGAAATCATATCCTAAGAGTTTAGAAACCCATCTTTGCTGCATAGGAGTACCGATCTTCTGTTCCAACAGAAATTTAAGACTCTGATGATCCGTCTTAATAGTAAACGGATGTCCCAACAAATAGGGTCTCCATTTTTTCACAGCCGACACCAAGGCAATTTACTCCTTCTCATAAGTAGATAATAACAAAAATCTCCCTTTAAGAGCCTGACTGAAATAGACAATAGGCCTCTGTTGCTACATAAGGATAGCACCAATACCCTTCCCCGAAGCGTCACACTCAATAAGGAAAGGTTTGGAAAAATCTGGAAGAACAAGAACTGGTGGATTAGTCACAGCTTGTTTAAGGGCTTCAAAAGCAATTTCAGCCTTATCCCCCCAAAGAAAAGAGTTCTTCTTCAACAATTGAGTGAGAGGGGCTGCAATACTCCCATACACCTGCACAAACTTCCTATAATACCCTGTAAGGCCGAGAAATCCTCTCAAGGCTTTTAGGGACTTAGGACGAGGCCAATTCAGCATAGCATGTAGCTTCTTAGAATCAGCTCTCACTCCATTTGATGAAATCATATGCCCCAAATATTCAATTTCGGAACAACCAAATCTGTACTTACTCTTCTTAGCATAAAGTTGGTGAGTTTGCAACACCCCCAAAGTCACCCTTAAATGTTGTAAGTGATCCTCCACATTACTGCTGTAAATAAGGATATCATCAAAGAAGACTAGAATGAATTTCCATAGGTAAGGACGAAAAATATCATTCATTAAACTTTGAAAAGTTGATGGCGCGTTAGTCAGCCCAAATGGCATCACAAGGAACTCGTAGTGTCCTTCGTGAGTCCTAAAGGCTGTTTTATGAACATCCTCCGGCTTAACCAAAATCTGATGGTATCCTAAGCGTAAATCCAGCTTAGAATAAATTCGAGAACCATGTAACTCATCTAATAATTCGTCGATCACCGGAATTGGAAACTTATCCTTCACTATTTCCTTGTTAAGCGCCCTGTAGTCCATACACATTCTCCAAGAACCGTCAGCCTTTCGAACCAACAAAACAGGGGATGAAAAGGGGCTTTGAGAAGGTTGAATGACCCCAAATTCTAATAATTCCCTAACAATTTTTTCAATCTCTTCCTTTTGATAGTAGGGATATCGGTATGGACGTACACTAACCGGTTGAGCACCCTGTTTGAGGACAATTGCATGATCATGACTTCTACTAGGAGGCAACCCCATAGGTTCTGCAAAAACATCCATAAATTCTTCCACAATAGCTGAAACAACCATGTCTTCCTTTACAGCTACATAATCCTCAACTTCATTCAATAATTGCAGGAAAATGCCCTTGTTCCCTTCACTCGTACCTGCTGCATCAGTAGCTTCCAGCAATAGCTTAGGAGTAGCTAACCCCTGTAAACGGAAGCTATTTTTGGCAACAGAAAATTTCATAGTTAAGTCTTTAAAGTTCCAGAGAATAGATACTAAAGAAATTAACCACTGGACCCCCAATACCATATCACAACCAGCTAAAACAATCATAAAAACTTCTGTGATGAATTGGAAATTCTGTACTTCTACTTGCAGCCCAACACACTTGCCTTCATTGACTATATGATCACCATTTGCAATCTGAACTCTAATATGATTCTCTTTAACCAAAGGCAATTGAGAATGCTGCACAATAGAAGAGTTTAAAAAATTGTGCGTACTGCCACTATCAATAAGGATCACAACTCTTTGATTGCCTATCTTCCCAATAATCCGCATAGTTTTGGGATGATTACTACCCGTAATTGCATGTAAGTAGATTTTAGGATGCCCATCATTGTAATCAAACTCCATTAATTCCTACTGTTCCAGAAAGGGGGCAGCCTTTTCCTTTTCAATCAACTCCACACTTTCTATGACAAATAATCTAGGATTAGGGCACTTATGGCCAGTATGCCATTTAGCATCACAGCTATAGCATAAACCCTTTTTCCTCCTCTCTTCCATCTGAGCTGGTGAAATTTTCTGAATCGGAACTGTTGTTTTAACTGATCCAACACCATTTCCACCAGAAACAGTAGCCGAAGGACCCTCTGACTTGTAATTTCCAGCATTAGAAAAATTACCAACAGGAGATCTGTAGGCTCTTCTAGAATTCAAAACATACTCCTCTTGAATTTTTGCCAAACCATAAGTAGCAAGCAACGTTTTAGGAGCAAACATACGAACTGGAAGACGAATTTCTTCTTTCAATCCACTTAAAAAGCAACTAAGCTTATACCCTTTTGACAAATCCCTCAATCGATTTGATAGAATTTCAAACTTCCCTTTATAATCTTCCACAGATGTCTGCTGCCTTAGCAGTGTTAAAGACTCCATAGGATCATCATACGCATTGGAGCCAAATCTTTCCAACAAAGCTTGAGTCAAGGCATCCTAGTTAGGCAATTGCCCTGAATGAAACAAATCCTGAAACCAAACTAATGCCTTTCCCTCCATGTTATAAGAGGCTAGCAAGTTCTTAAATTTAGGTGGAGTATTGTAAACAAAAAAAAATATTGATTAGCCTTGTAAATCCATTCAGAATGCTCACCTCCATCAAACTTAGGAAAAATCATTTTTGCTGACCTTGGAAATAAATTGCAAGGATCATCCTGTGAAAACTGATGATGCTGCATCTGTGCTCTTCCATTATCATGATTAAATCCCCATGCTCCTCGATCTTGATGAATAGCACCCTGTCCATGAGGTCTGCCATTTTCCTGATGTAACCCCCATGCTGCTCTGTTTTCAGGTTGAAAACCCCAAGGAGGAATGTTTGAATTGCTTTTCTCGTCCCCTCTGTTCGTTGGCTGGTAACCCCAACCCATGGTATCTTGCTGATCAACATTAGGGAATGGAACTTCCACTTCTACATTCCTGGAATGACTGCTCTCACCCATGTGAATTCTCTCTGTGTTGTAGGTATTCCGATCTTGCCACTGGAATGTATCTAAATTCTGATGAATTGGTTGCATAGGAGAAACAAGCTTCTTATTCTGTAACTTCATCTGATCCGCGAGCAACTGAATTTGACTCTGCATCTGGGCCTGTGAAGCAACCATCTGTGCAGCAAATTGAGCTTGCGCCTGAGCTAAGTCATCATACTTCTTGTCCAGCCCACTGACATTCTCTGTAAGTTGATGAATTCTCGTGCCTTCTGCCATGGAAGCAATGGATGAAGAATCATTTTGCTTTGATACTACTTGTAACACTTCAGTTATATTTCTAGGCTTTTTCTGTAAATTCTTGTAAGAAAATCAATAATGGAACTCAATGGGAAATGCTGAATTTCATTGATTGAGAATAGAACAATTGTTTTACAAGAATTGGTCTGATTTGAGGTAGACTGGGCCTCCAATTATCAACTAAGCTAGCTAAACAGGAAACTAAGCTATGTTATACATCAAGATTCTCAATGACTTCTTTCTTCTAAAAGATTGCATTATATACAAGGTCTTTGGCCCAACAGAATCCCCAACGCCCAACCCATTTAGTTTGGTCGTTCAACCCATGTGCTCCTTAGCCCAATAAGCCTGAACCTCACACCAGCTAATGTATCCATGTGTTTCCCTCAACTGACTCTAAATACAATGAATTTGGACAGCCAACTAATTCCAGTTGTAACCCACAGCTAAGGCTCTATTTCAAAGTTCCAGAAAACCCTTCCAGCCAATATAGCCGTTACACCTACCCGCAGCAGACCATGAGAAAGGGGGGGTCCCATGAGTGTAGAAGTGGGTTTTTGGTCGTGGGTGGTGCGATTTTTGGGCTGTGGTGGCTGGGCCACTGTCGTGACATGGAGGCAGCGGTTAGGCAGTGATTCCGGCTTTGATTCGATGAGATTCCTCTTCCTTTGTCTTTGATTTTTGCTTGGATTTCCATTTAATTTCTTGGTAAAGCCGGATGGGCTTTGCTTGGGTTGGGTTTTGCCGATTAGGTATTGCCTTTCTTTGGGTCATTGAACTTTGGTTTTGGGTAGCTCTTGATTTGGTCGAATTGGTACTTGGATATTGCTAATTTTGGTTGGGGTTTGGTATGTCGACAGTTTTATGGTGTTTGGATGGTGCTTTAGCCGAGTGGGTGAATTTTTGGAATGGTTTTTCTGGATGAGTTTTGTGTACCTGGTTACTGGGATATTGAGTTTTTGGTGGAGGATGTTTGTGGAAGGAACGAATTGGTTGTTGGCTTAATGAAGTTGATGTTTGTTTTGGATTTGCAGATTTGAGGTTATTGATAAACTGAAAACTAAGTTGGGCATTGTGGATTTTTGTGCAATGTTTATGGAGGCGTTTTGTTAGTGTTTGTGGCTGTGAGTTGTGGCTTTGATGGGTGTTTTAGATTACCTTGAAGGGCTAATTTCGGGGTTCTTCTTTGTTGTGACCGTTTGTGTTGAAGAGATGGATTTGGGGTGTGTTGTATTATTGAACTAGAGAAATAGTGTTCATAAGACCAATGAGAAAGAAGTTATGTTAAGTTCAATAGTTAAAAAGAAAATATTAGATTGGAAGAGAAATTGTAAGATGGGCAAATGTGAGAAAAAAAAATGAGCATAAGGAACAAGGAGTATAATTAATAGAGTAGATAGATAGATATATTATAATTTGATATTATAGTTTAATTTAAGTAACACCATAGCCATTAAATCGTTTAGATCATTTTTATGTAAATGGCAAATACGGCTAAAATAGAGGATATGTTGTGGTGTCTAATAGAATATAAATTACAAAACAGAATGATTAAATGAAGAGAAAGCATAAATGGAGTGGTGGTGGACAAATAATGAATTGATTCTAAGAATAATGATTAGCTTAAGTAAATGAATATTTATTCAATATGTGATTGTAATTTAATCTAATATGATGTACTAAACTAATAAGTTAAACAAGATCAATGCTCTATAATCTAAACTACTTAGATGATTAGTAATTAATAAGGATAAAGCATTGAATATATTAGTAACTATATTTAAGGATAAGAAATGAAATAAGCTACAAACCTAAAGCCTAATATTTATATCATAAGGGGACAATGATTAAGATAAGAATGTCAGAGAGTTGTAAATTGTTCAAATAACCCTAGGTCGGTAAATATAAATTAGTAAGGTTATTGAGATGCCTAAATAGGCTTTGGATCCATTTGGTAATGTAACTAGATAATTAATGCGCCTACCTAAGTATTATAAATACCTTAGTGCGTTATGAGGTTATGCTTAGCTTTGTAAGCCTCCTATACATATATGTGTACATATATATGTATATGGACCAAATACACTTAATTAGCCTAAGCGGATAAACAAATTATAAGATTTAATAGTTAATAATGATAATAAGGTAATTATGTATCTAATTCACCTATCCATGTACACAAAGTACTTAAGTGTATCGTCGGATTAGGTTTAAGCATTGTATACATGTATATGTATACATATACATCTATGTGAATCAAATATGCATTGTTAACTTAATAAATAAGTAATGTGTTACAAAAAGGGATTAATAATAATAATGTAATACAATAATAATAAATAAGCAAATAAAATAATAGAAGTATCTTAAAGATAATAAGTGTGATAAAATATGAACCTATAAGTGAGGATTGACCCAATAGTGGTTTAGGATACTTAACTAGACTTAGTAGCGTGTAATACAACGTGTGAGCACGCGGGCGGATAGTCCATGTGTCATAGAATATAGAGTTCAATTGCGTAGTCTAATGTTACAAATGTTTGTAGGATTGTGTTTAGATTGGAGACTTTAATCGGTTCTCTAATGTAGAGTTCAAGTAACTAGAACAAGAGGGAAATGTTGGAGTCATGAGTTCTATGCAGCGAAGGTGAGTATTCTACTCACTAAGAAGTATTATTTTCATATATGATGAATTGCAAAATATATATTGTTTTACAAACCTGAACCAACTGTATGTTGATTATGATCTGTTTTGGATGATTTGAGTACTTTTGAGTATATTAAAATTATGATGATGTTTTGAAATATGAATATGATATGTGATTTTAGAGCGAGTATAAGTTGGAGATTTAAGTTATGCAAATCGTTTAAGAAATGACATGTAGGACTGTTTATGATTTATAAAGAAAGCATGTGTTGAAGGCATAATTATGAAATTTAATGTATAGTATTTAAGCATGAGCATTGAGCATGAAACAGGAATGCATAAACAAATTATTGGGGGACCTACGCCCCATATGCATGAACTAGTGGGGGACATACGCCCCAGGGGGACCTACGCCCCAAACGCATGAGCTAGTGGGGGACCTACGCCCCAGGGGGACCTATGCTCCAAACGCATGAACTAGTGGGGGACTTACGCCTTAAGGGGACCTACGCTCCAAACGCATGAACTATTGGGGGACATACGCCTCATACGAACACATGCATGAACTATGAGGGGAACTACGCCCCATAGGAACGTACACATGAACTAGTATTGGGGATTTACGTCCCTTAGGAACATACGCATGAACCAACGCCTCATAGGAATACAACAGAAACTTATATGAGCATGTATAACATTGTTTTCATGAGTATGATATTTTATACTATGAGTAGTTTTGTTAGACGTATTAGTATGCATAAGAGTCACAATTATGACTAAAGCTTGTCGCGACGGTCATAATTGTGGGACTAAGGGCGTCCTCTATTTTATAGGTTTGGTATATGTCTTGTGATGCTTGTGTCACATATTATTTGTAAAGCCATTCTTTGATGCAATTATTAATTGGATAAGCCTTAAATGGATAGACATTTTGACTCTTTTCGTATAGATATTAGTTTATGTTTATAGAGTTGACTTCTGCTGTTCAGATTATGTTTTTCGCTGCATAGATGTTATTAGGTGTGTTACTCTGATTATCAGGTACATATTATGGGGTATGTACCATATGTTAGCTTTACGACATATCGTCGTGTCACTGTGATGACTCGTTTATATTTTAAGAGATTAATGTTTATACAAATGTTTTATATATTAAAAAAAAAAGAGGGTCGTCATAGACTGCACGTGAAGCACACACACTATTGCCGAACATCACCCATCAATACCCACAACACCACAGAGCACCGGAAGCCATCGTACACGACAAAAGGGACAGAACGTTGCCCTCATGTGCGGCCAAGGTGTGAAAACACCTTGGTGCGTGAGGACCACTCGTTGAGTTCCGGCGATCATTTTAGCTGTAAAACGCGGCGGCTAGATCAAAGGGCAACGACGAGCAAAGTTGGGGGACACATGTCTAATTATAGACGGCTAAAGTGTATATATTTGGCCTTAAAGAATGGAGAAAAACTAAAGCTCACCAAATCCATGCCACTAGTGACACGAGTGGCGGTTGCTTCCCTTTTGAAGCCTCTCCGTAGTGCTTTTATGTCAACAAACAAAGAATAAACTAAAAACACAAACACAAACCTCCATAGTCCAAAAGGACTAGGAGGACCAAAATCACCACCAGATCTTGTCCGACGAGATGAAAACCACCATCGAAACTAGTCTGGGGGACTAAAACTCCACAGCCTTAATGGTTAGGAGACTCTAACCCCTATTGGGAAAACTCAAAAAGGACCAAAAAACCCCTTAATCCAAGAAGACTAAGGGGAGAGAACAATGTTGGGGGAGAGAGGTTTAGACCTCCCTCCCCCGGCAACACTGACTTCGTGGGAAGGGCTTTCTGTGGGAAGGTTCGAGAGACAAAGAGAAAGGAGGTGATTTATAATTGAAGAAGGTTAAGTGAAGTCTAAAAAATAAAAAATAAAAATTATGTTGGCAACTCTTATGGCCATTTTGTCAGCATTCCCTTTACCTTTACAAATCAGAATATCTTAACAAAATTTTAGCAACTTCCTATTGATACAATTTTTTTTTAGTACGTCATCATTCTTTCCAAAATTTCCAATAGGGCTATATAAGTTCCGTTTTTTTTAGGCCATTTATGCCTACTTTATAAATTCAACCTTAAGTCAAAAATCCATTTTACTAAGTGCATTAATTGACAAATTCCCACGTGAATGTAGGCCGTGACCCAAAGATTTGATTCCTAATAATAAATTTTCCAAAATCTTCTCATCTACTAATAAGAGCCGGTAATGAAAGACTTGGTAATAACAATTAGAAGCATCTACGTCTTCCAACCAAAAGATAAAATAAGCCCTAAGCCTTAGAAGAACAATAAATCCTACAGTGTATTTGAGAAATTCTCAGATTTAATAATAATTCAATTGTTATCTACTACATGCTACTACCTTCAATATTTGTATTAAAACAAATCTACTTCTAATAATAGAAGGAAACTTAATCCTAGTAAAAAAAGTAAATAATTAAATCTTAATAAGGAAAGAAAATAAATTCCTCATCAAATAAAATCTCTATCTTGGAAGTCAATTCTTTCCTTTCTTGATCTCAATCAATCGCCTATCAGGATGGCTTCTGCTTGACAATTGCCTCTCGGAGATCGCTTCTCGACAATGGCTTGGCATTCTATGAATTTTGGTGAGTTGAAAAATCTTCATCAATTCCAACTAATAAAATTAGAGGAGTGCTATACATACTTTCAAATGTTCACTCTTAAATTGCCTACTTCATGACATGCATGACAATAAAAATCACATACTATTAAATGAAATAATAAATATTGAAAGAACATATATGATTCAATAATAATTTTCCACTTCAAATAATTGGCATTTGAAAGTATGTGCAGAAATAGGCACTATATGCTCATAAAATTAAGCACACTTTTCACCCATTCCCACCACCAACAGGCACTATATAATCATTTTTGGCTGACCACATCTGCGTATTGAGAATTTCATTACTGGACACCACCATCAGGGCTTTTTTTTTTTTTTTTTTTTTTTAATGAATGAGTGAATTTTGTATGAACAAACAAACGAGTACAAAACTCTCTTTAGCAAAAAATAAAGAACACTGATGTTATACAAAACTTTCTTAGAATATTCGAATCTATTCCCTAACGGCAACATCCGTACACCCCGAAATTTTCTTTTGATAAAAATTCGAGCTTCAACTTCCCATAAAATATGATGAATAACTTGTTCTTGTAGTTGTACGTGGAGTACTCACATGTCTAATTTCTTTTCAATTCTTCAACAGCAATTAAAAGCATGTTTAGGAATGAAAAGAGAGCCAGGCTGATGGATTCTGAAAACTTGTCTTCAGGGATCATGCATGAGTGATCTGTGGGAGAGCTTCCAAAATCAAACTGATACATTTCTTCCAGGTATGAAGATGGATGAAAACCTGACGTTGATTTCATGGACATGCAGTCCGGTGATAGTACCATACAAGCTAGTTGTTTAAATTTGTGTATGAAATCTAAAGAGACAGAGAATAGCGGAACTTGTTAGAAATAATCAACATATTATTTAATCTAACATGCGCAGCGGAAAACGAATAAACAGGATTCAGGCTTACCTCTAGCCATGTTTGCTCAAGCGTCTCCACGATCCATCTGAAGAACAAGAAAGATTATTTGAGGGATCTTCTAACCTATGCCTATTGCTTGATGGCTGTACTGATGGTGTACACAGGCACTCTATTTATAGGCTAGGTTAGGGACCCTCAAAATGGTAAACACCGTATTTGTTTCCTTCCATCAAGGAAACAATATCGTTAATTGATTTTAAAATCAATTAACCGATTCCATATTTACAGTAATCTAAATTAATAGAAATAACCATAATACCTATTCCATATTTACGGTAATCTAAATTAATGGAAATATCCATAATGCCGTATATGTTTATTGAAAAAATAATAAACATAGTAAATACCGTAAATGTGATATAAAGGCCACAACCAAAAAGGAATAATATATATTACATTCTCCCACTTGGACTTTATAACACATGACCATATGGTATTAGGTTCTTTAGTTTTGGCCAATCTTTTATGGAATCCTCCAACTCAGTTAAGAAATGTTTCACACGAATCATGGCGGTAAAACCACTATAAAATTAGGTCGTCCCTTCCATGTATCACGATGTAAAACACTCCTTATATGAGTACCTTATGGATAATCAAGCTTTATGAATGAACTTCCTATAAGTCATTCGGGTCCAACTTTATTTATCCTCATGGATAAAATAACAAATGTGCACAAAAAATCTTTATTACAATAACTTTATGTCTATAGACCAAAAAGAGACAAACCAAGCAAAAAATGAATTAATGAGTCTCATATATTCCGCATGACTTTATTCTTTATTTACCGGTAAACTTTAAGTCATGGGATCCGCAATCATTAATTCAGTACTTATATGCTCAATAGACCATTTATGTCTCTTAATGTTATCTCTCGTACTGAGATACTTGATGTCGATTTACTTCTGCTTCTACTCTTTATTCTTATAAAAGAAGATTATAGTAGAATTACCGCAGAGTATCTTTATGGTCTAACTGTAAAATCGACAAGATTAAGACTTTCAACAAAAGTCTCAACCATCATGCCTGTGTACCAAATTCATAGCACGCTAGACTTTTAGCTTTCTTGGTAGACGTAGCAACTATAGTCTGCAAACTGCATCTCTAGGATATATCCTTCAATAAAAAGATATATACCTTAGAGTAGACTTTCTACTATCTACACAATCAGCAAACTCAAATCTGAACAACTAACCACCTTCAAATGGAAAGTGTATCCTTAGGTTAAGTTGTACTTCTTGGTTCCTTGCATATACCGCAACACTTTATTTGCAGCACTTTATTGACCCAATATTCTTATTGTCAGTCATATGGTTATGCATAATGCAGATGCTTAAAGAAAAAACTTTTCATCTGCCCTTATTCCAATACCTTTTGGGACATTAATTTGTATTTAATTAGTCCCTCTTAATTGCTACTGAAGGTGCAAATCCTTCATTCTAAATTTTCCCAAAATTTTTCAATGTAGGCCTTCCGAGACAATGTTAATATTCTTTATGTCTCTGTGAATCTCTATGTCAAAAGACATAAGAGGTTTCACCCAAATCCTTCATTTCAAAGTTTTGTGAACTTTATGTAGCAAACCTAAATCACCACTTGCAAATATAGGACTAGAAAGATTACTGTACTCCCACTGACCTTAAGGTATATATACTAATCAACAAGGTTTTCTATAAACAATAACCTTGAAAAAAGTATCTTACCATTGAGAGATCTATCACAGCCCATAAATAGAATTCTTTAATTTGCAAGCTTTCTGACTGTTATTTATAAAACCTTTTGATTGTTTCATGTAAACCTCGTCCTTAAGATCCCTATTCAGAAAAGTTGTTTTCGCATTCATTTGATGTAGCTCTAGATCAAAATGAGCTACTAATGCTATGATTATCTTGATGAACCATTCTTAGACACTGGAGAGAATGTTTCATGATAATCAATGCCTTCTTTATGAGTAAAATCATTGGCTACGAGTCTAGCTTGACTTTTGAGCCATAGATTTATCTCTTACTTCATGGCATTGAATCACTATGTGGAGTTTTCTCCACTCATAGCATGTGAAAACAATTTGGATCATCTTTATGTCCAATGTCAACATCAGACTCTGGGAGATATACAACATGATCACTAAGAATTGTTGATCTCCTTATTCTATAGGATTTTCTTAATTCTACTTCCTCTGCATTTTGCAATGGGAAAATAGACTTTTGAACCTGTTCTGTATGAGTTGGTTGTTCTATAAATGATTGAGGATAATCAATCTGATTTTCCCTGAATACAATCAATCATCCTCTATGAGGAGGAGATTTGGCCAACTCTAGTGCTTCCTCAAATTCCAATTTGTGTGAATGAGCACTCCCACTAGGTTCTGCATCCTCTAGAAATTTTACAATCAACAACTCTATGATCATATGAAGGATAATTAAACATTATAACCCCTTAAAGTTTACTAGATAGCTTATAAAGATCCGCTGGTTGTCCTTGAATCTAATTTTCTAAGGTGAGGATTATAAATCCTCTCTTTAGCAAGGCAACCCCATATGTGTAAATAATGTAAACAAGCTTCCATCTATTTCATATTTTAAAATGTGTCATAAAGACAACCTTAGATGAAATCCTGTTTAACATATACACAACGGTCTTCAAAGCTTTACTCTATAAAGGTAATAGCAGATTAGTATTACTAATCATTTCCCCTTGGTGTGTACCTACCTTAATACTCTATGCCTATATTAGATCTAATGATCTTCACATTGTTTCTCTTCTTCTTCCTTATAGATATTGAAAGCATTCAATACCCCAGCTTTAATATTTAGAAGATAGAGATACATAAACTTTATATGGTCATCACTAAAAGAGATCAAAATATCTCTGACCATTTAGGCAATGAGTATGAAAAAGTCAACACATTTTAATGTACATGATCTCAAGAATCTCAAAATGCTCTCTTTGGCACCTCTAGTGGTCTTGTTGGTATGCTTTCCCTTATGCAGCCCACACAAGAACCAAAGTCAGTAAATTACCGACTTTTATTTACTGTATGGAGATATATTTCAATCTCCAAAGCCATAACCAGAGCATTTTAAATTCTCAAAGACTCTACTTTACGTCAACATCACTATGCAAAAATAAACAAATAATTTTGTTTAAAAATTGGGACGTAGGTCAATTTTAAATAGACTTTAAATAAACCCCAACCAATATTCCACCAAAGATAAGAAAAACTTCAAGTTTAAAATAAAATTGAAATTTTTAACAAGCCAAACTAAAAAATAAATTTCTAAAAATTATGGAATATAAATCATTTTTGAGGTAAAAAATTATGACTGAATTTTAAAATTAACCTATAGATCCCAACAACCTCAAGTTATAAACACGTGTTATTTAAAAAGGACTCTGCATTTGTGTTGACAACGTGGATTGTTAAACCATAATCAATCCACAACATATTTGAATGAGTCACTAAAAGAGATTCACGACATACTAGATGTATGAGATTATCTTTATTTTAAGTCATTTCTTATACTTCATGCAATCTTTCTTTATATGCCCTTAATTTTCCTTATTTCATGAGAAATAGGTATCTTGATTGCCATAATACTTTATTGGCACCTTATTCTCATGCTTTAAGTGTTGGACATGATTGCATTTATTGGTCTTTCCTTTAATATGAGTAATCATGTGAACACTTTATAAATTCTCTCATATCCTTGAACACACATGGTTAGAAGTTTATTTACTAACCATTTATCCTTACGTGTGTTACAAGACAAAAATTCTACACTTAGAAGAGAGAATTCAAAATAAAATGACCAATAATGACTTAAAAAATCTCAATCTTTAGGGACTTAAGCTAAACTATAATATCCTTCATTCCCATAATGGGATTATAAACACTTTAGAAACTGTAAAAGGTTTGTCTTTAAAGCATTTTCTATTAGGGTGCTGGCCAAGTTTTGTTTGAACTTACTAAATGTTCATAAACAACCTTTATAAAACTTTGGCTCTAAAACATTCAGGAATAAATCCCTGATGACTTTAGTGACATGAGATTTCATGAACATCTAACTTAAGTGATTAAATCACTCCCACCGTTCATGCTTAATAATCTCACGTGGCGTACTTAATTCCGCGGGAGTAGGTGGTTTGTCCACACGGAGCACCAAATTTTGAACACCCCAAATAAAAAAGCATATTAATATTTTTTTTTTTTTTTTATTTTTTTTTTTTTTTTTTTCAGTCAGAAAAAATATTACCTTAAAGTATTGGAATATAAAACTACCAAGGTAGAGTAATATGAATAGCTGCAATAACAAAAATAAAAATGCTTTAATGCTATGAAGTAACTTTATTTTAAATTGGCCAATGCCAATTTAAATAATAAATAGTAAATTTCAACCTACCTGTGGGCAAAGGTTGCATCATGCATGAAATTTACTCTTTATTAATAAGACTAAAGCAAATTTAAATATTAATAAATAAAATTCTTCGTACCTTTGGGCAACCGAAAGAAATTTTACTTTTAATACTAAATTTGTTATCTTATTCTAATTAAGTCATAAAAATAAAAACTTCCCTTTGGGGATAAGTAATTAAATTTATGAATTAACTACAAGACGATATCAACTTTATTTTAAATTAGCCAATGCCAATTTAAATAGTAAATTTCAACCTACCTTTGGGCAAAGGTTGCATCACACATGAAATTTACTCTTTATTAATAAGACTAAAGCAAATTTAAATATTAAAAAATAAAATTCTTCGTACCTTTGGGCAACCGAAAGAAATTTTACTTTTAATACTAAATTTGTTATCTTATTCTAATTAAGTCACAAAAATAAAAAACTTCCCTTTGGGGATAGGTAATTAAATTTATGAGTTAATTACAATACGATGTTAATTTTTCTATATGAAGTTCATGTGTACGATCCTTATGCAATTATTACAAAATTAGGATGCTTTGGCTCTCCCAAAATCATAATAATCACGCTGTAATTCATGAACATCTAATAAATCTTTATGAGGTTCATGCGTGTGATCCTGATGTAATTATCATACAAAAATGGGATGCTTTGGCTCTCCCATAATTATTATGATAATTACGTGTGTGTAATCTTGATGCAATTGTCATTCAAAATTGGGATGCTGTGGCTCTCCCAAAATTATCATGATAATTGCTACTTCATTAACATCTAACAACTTTATATATGCCCCCTTAATGGCCTTAGGAATATAACAAATCAATACTTAAATGGGGTAAACAGCATTTTCCAAGGTGCAAGCAGTTGAGCTCCCAGGAAAGTGAGGGGGGTCACACCGGACACACTTAAATCCCAAGACTTTCCTTGCCAGAACTTTCCCCGACATTGCATTCTTAGATATTACTGTAAACACACCAGTATATATGGTATTGTTAATTATTCTTAGGTCTAGGCATCAAACAATTTATATTTAAACAATATAAATTTAAAATATATATTCCTCAATTCATGTATTAAATAAACAATAATTTTAATACACAGTACTGTAAATAATAAAGGGAATAAAACTTTAATATGAAGACATAATAAAACACATGGCTTAATGGTTTAGTAAGTGGCCAAGGCTCTTTACACCTGGTGAACCCAGGTTCTAAACACCATAAAGCCTAAATTCCCATTTTAAAAAGAACTTGATGGGTTACTGAAAAAGGGTTGCTGTATTGGGCTGACCCAATTGGGTTAACCCACTTAATTTGGGTTGGGTATCTGTATTGGGCTACTATATTGGGTTGGGCTTTTGGGTCACAAGACTCCAAATGGGCTACTGTATTTGGCAATTAGGTCAACCCACTTAATCGGGTCAGGCCTCTAGGTCTATGTATAGTGCTGGCCCAAACTAGGTCAGCCCACTTAAATGGCCCAAAACTGCATGGGTTTTAAAAAACCCTACCCGAAAATATATCAAACCCAAAAAACTTTAATGGGTCGAAACCCTACCCAGTCACCAACCAACCCGACCCGTAATGTTCCAGATGGGTTGAAAACCCTAAAAATGGAACCCTAGCCGCCACCCCTTTATGAAAATACTCATATCAAGATTACAACTCAAAATTAGGCAGTATATCACAATACACAGAATAGTGATAAAAAAAAAAGAAGTTATATCAAATATATGGGTTTTCACAAACAGTACGTGAACAACAAATATTCACAAAATAATCGCTAATGCGTTTCTATCATGTCACAAAAGACGAAATATTGCTCAAACAATATTAACAAACAGAAGTGAACAATACCAAATAGAATATACTTGATTCAATATTGATAACAAATAAAAATACTTGATTCAATATTGATAACACATAGTAAAATTATATGCTAAGCAAAATAGCATAGAGGCTGGCTCTGATACCACATGTTAGAAATAATCAACATATTATTTAATCTAACATGCGCAGCGGAAAACGAATAAACAGGATTCAGGCTTACCTCTAGCCATGTTTGCTCAAGCGTCTCCACGATCCATCTGAAGAACAAGAAAGATTATTTGAGGGATCTTCTAACCTATGCCTATTGCTTGATGGCTGTACTGATGGTGTACACAGGCACTCTATTTATAGGCTAGGTTAGGGACCCTCAAAATGGTAAACACCGTATTTGTTTCCTTCCATCAAGGAAACAATATCGTTAATTGATTTTAAAATCAATTAACCGATTCCATATTTACAGTAATCTAAATTAATAGAAATAACCATAATACCTATTCCATATTTACGGTAATCTAAATTAATGGAAATATCCATAATGCCGTATATGTTTATTGAAAAAATAATAAACATAGTAAATACCGTAAATGTGATATAAAGGCCACAACCAAAAAGGAATAATATATATTACAGAACTAGGAGAGAGAAGAGAGACAGATTTTACGGGGTTCGGTCTATAACTTACGTCTATAGGGTAAAGCTCAAAAGGTTACATCGTACTCTTATTAACTTGATTTGTTTACAATACAAATGTCCATATTTATAGGGTTTAGAGTAAACACTAATATGATAATCAAATCATGGTAATTTGATTACAATTTACCGAAAATAGAGAATATTACAATATCAACCAAATATGGAATATATGGAAAATATATTATATTTTTTGAATATTCTAACATCCCCTCAAACTCAATGTAGAAGATTTTAAAATCTTGAGTTTGAAATTAGAAGCCGGATTTAAATATAGCTAAAGTCAATGATCGGATCAAAACAGTACCATATTGTTATCAAATTTCAGCAAGAACGTGCAGCATACCAAGAACCCACTTCCACAAAAAAGCTCAGCGTAACTGCTTCTGGATTATAGTTACAAAAGGTTAGTGATAAATTATAATGGGGAATTACAGTATCTGAACTGGGATGGGGACAAGCGAAATTGGTGTTTGATTCCAATGTAGCATTTACGATGCTTGTGGGAAATTCGGTAGCTGCAATATTAACAATAGGTTGGTATGCAAATGTTTGCTCGGGTTCAAGCCTTACTTACCCTGAGCATTGGGATTCTGGAGATTGTTTTTTGTGGGTGTACTAGAAATTCAACATCATTTGACAAGAGCGGCATGTTCTTAAGATTAAAGATGAAGTGGCTACAGGGATGTAAACGAGTCGAGTCGAGCGAGTTGGAGCCGAGCTCGAGCTCATTGATCACGAGCCCGAGCCGATCTCGAGCTCATTCATCACGAACTCGAGCCGAGTTCGAGTTCATGACGAGTTTTAAAATTAAGTTCAACTCGGCTAAATGAGCTCGAGTTGAGCTTGAACTCATATTTGGAGTTTAAAAATTAAGTTCAGTTCAACTGAGTTTATTGTAAGTTATATAGTTTATTTAACATACAAAAAAAGAGGTGAACTCATTTAAAAATTAATATTACATTATGTAATATATAAACAATATATATTTATATTGTATGTTAAATAAACTATATAACTTTCAATAATAAATAAGTAAATGATGTAATAATTGTTAAATATCTAATGATAATACTTATAACATATAATAAAGTGATTACATGTCATATGACACAATGTTATATTATTATATGATTATATAGTTCTATAATCCTATTATATCACATGAATTCCAAAAAAAATAATATGATTAAGTATATTATATATATATTGGTTTACATTAAACAAGTTAGCTAGGCTCGCGAGTCCTTAAACGAGTCGGGTGAGCGGGTTGGGTCAGGCTTTAAACGAGTTAGGCTTGCGAGCCCCTATCGAGTTTTGTCGAGCGAGTCAGATATGTATCACTTACTAATCGAGCGGGTTTCTACAGTAACGAGTGGGTTTGTACAGTGTTGAGCTCGAGTTTGGGTCGAGTTTAACCGGAAGGGTATCAAGCGAGTTGTCGGACAAACTGGTTTATTTACATCCCTGGAAGTGGGCAAGCCAGACCCTAATTTCAAGGTAAAAAATGAAATAGAATATAGAAACGAGTATTGCCTTGACAATAGCGAGTGTCAAGCTTATTCATATGAGGTAGCTCAAAACAACAACAACTGGACGTGTTTGGTAAAAGTGTTTTTTTAAGTGAGTTTTTTTTTTTTTTTTTTTTTAATAGTAATAAAAAATGATTGATGTGATATAAAGTAGAAAAAAAATTTGTATGAAAAAACGAAAAAATTTTGTAGTTATTTTTTTTATTTGAATAATAATAAGAAATAATTGATGTGATATAAAAAATGAAAAAAACTTGAATGTTTTAATTGTAACTTTTTTTAGGAGAAGTGAAAATAAGAAGAGAAAATGAGAGAATTGTTACTAATCATAGTCGTATTACTCGGACCAACACCTCATGGATTTGAACATTGAATCTAATTAAGAATCTTCCATAGGAGTAAACAAATGGTGGTCGTAAACTCTCTTTCCATGTGGCAAAATCTGTTATAGGTGGTTACACCTTGGAATATGCTCGAATTAATTTAGTTGTTAAATTGCATCTATGAATAATGTTAGCAACTATTTTTTTGTTATTTTTTTATCCTTCTAAAATTGATGTGACTTTTAAAATTTTCATTGACTATGGAATAAACTACTACTGAATTTTAGTTCAATAATAATTTTAAAAGTTACATCAAATTTTAAAAGATAAAAAAAATAAAATAAAATATATGTATATTCATAAAATTTCTCTTGCCTCTATAGATACTGACCTGGTTAATTTTAGTAAAGGTCCTTTTTTTAAAATTAAAAAATCAACATTGATGTTAAAAAGGAAGTGAGAAACCACCTCTGCTGGTATATATGGATTTTCAAAATCATATATAGCACTAATCTTTCTTTTCATGCTTGACTATGACATTACGTTACCTTCAAAATAACCTTCTCTGTACATGATCATTTGTCAACCGTGGGCTGCTTCTCAAGCAGCTTTGTTACCTTACAAATTTTACTATTCAAAATTGTATGCCTTTGCAGAATCAACTGTACGTTATTAATTGTGAGCCTTGTGGCACAAACCTAATCCCCTTTCCGCTAAGCACGGGACCAAATTTCGGCAACCCCATTCCCTTTGGTTTCTATTAAAGACCAAGAAAAATAAGTAGAAAATTTAGTCTTGATAAATTATATTTATTTAAAAAGATGAGACTAATAATAATTTTTAAGTAGATAAATTTATATGATTAGAATAAAAATAAGTTTTAGTAAATAAATAATAATAATGTTGGGTCCTAGTAGAATAAATAATTAATTATAAAGGTTAAATTGTAATGTAATTGAATAAGGGGCCAAATATTAATTAACGAAAAAACAGAATTAATATAAAGTGGAGTAATATTATAATTTAGAAAATACGAGGTTTTAAACATAAAATGATTAAAAATCTTAATCATTGTTACATGTATGGCCATGAATCACCTCCTCGCCAATAGAACAGTAAATAAAATAAATTAAAACATTTGGGCAAAGGACATTTTGGTACTTCCCCTTCTCCATTTTCCCACTTCGTGCAGCCCATCCCTCTTCTTTGAGTTCTTTACCTCTTCCCCTTTCTTTTCTTTCCCTTGTTCTTTCTCCCCCCTTTCTCAGTTCTCACGCACGCTAGACCGGGAGTAGTGATTGAGAGAGAGACACAGAGATCAGGCCGTGAGAGATGCGATTTTGAGAGGGAGATTCCGAGCATGACGCAGAGAAGAAAAGAAGTAGAATAGATGAAGAAGGAGGAGTTCGGCCATGGGGGAGAAACCAACGAAAATCAGCAAGGTAAATTCTATTTCTTTAGCTTTTGGGTATTTGACTTTGGGGATAAATTCGGGTGATTTTCCTATGGGTGATTTTCGGTGATGGGTAGCCTATTAGTTAGGGTTTTTAGTTGCAAAAATTTGAATGGGTCATTGGTGTTTGATTTTTGTAATTTTGGTAGTTCCTTGTCTTGAGTTTATTGCGATTATTGCTGCAACATATGGGTTCGAATTTATGGTATGGGTTTTTTGTAGAACTGATTTGGGTTATCTTTGGGTTTGATTTATAGATTGAAATCTACGGTTCATGTGGGGGTATTAGCCGAATGGTATATGTCCCTTGGCATTTCGGTTCTACTAATTTAGCCTGTGTTTTGTTTGCTGGAAAACTGGTTGGGTTTGTGAAAGAATTTTTATGGTGTTGGCCGTATGATATTTATATTGGAATAATGCTCCTCTTGGGGTCTCGACAATGTTGAAAATGGAGGTTTGGTTTTCTGATTTGTAATTCTGGTTATATTTGGTTGATTAGCTTTTGGATGTTAATTCTGGACAGTTCTTTATGGCTATGGCCGACTTTCCATTAATGAGGATAGATGGCTTTACTTTGTGGACGGATGAAGTCAGGGTCGCAACAGTGGATAATGATATTTTGGGGCCTTGCTTAGTGGTTACTAGATTAAGTCTTGGAGTGATTTATGTTGGTAAGGGTTGATCCTATATTAGAATTATTAATATCTAGGGATTTGGATGTTTAGCATTGTAGATTTATGTAGTTTTGTAAGGATGGATTGCTAATTGTTGGTTGGAGAAAGGTTTAAAGTTTGGAGAAAGAATTAATGTGTAAGAGTAATAAGTGAATAACTTGATATAAAGAAAATACAAGAACCAATAAATGTGTAAGATATAAACATAGATAACAATTTAGATATCGTAATAGCAAGTTGATTCTAAGTATAATGCTTAACTTTGAGGTTTATGTATATGCCTCAAGCTTTAATAAACAAATACATTACAATATGTGATTATAACTCAAATTAATAAGAGTTATTAGATTAATATGTTAAATAAGATTAAGGTCTTATAGTCTAAACTACTTAAATGATTAGTAACTAATAAGTGTAAGGCATTAAATGTAATGGTAAATTATCTATGTGACCCTAAGACAACAAATATAAATTAGGTAGGATGTAGAAGTACATAAATGTACTTTGAATCCAATATGAGGTCATTTAGTAACTAACTTACCTATCCATGTATATTGAGTATTTTAGTGTATCATCGGATTAAGTTTAAGTTTGTTATGCGTTGTATGCACATATGTATGTATATGAGTCAAATATACATTGTTAACTTAATAAATAAGCATCACGTTACAAAAAGGGATTAATAATGATAATGTAATACAATAATATATAAACCAATGAAAATAGTAAATACGTCTTATTTTTAATAAACAAATAAATACGAACATTGAACCAATGATTAACCTAATAATAGCCAAAAGTACATGGCTAATCTTAGAAGCAGGTAACGCGACGTGTGAGCAAGTGGGTAGCTTTTGTATCATAGAGTATAGAGTTCAATAGCATAGTCTAATGTTACCAATGTTTGTAGGATCGTGTCTAGATTGAAGATTTTAATTGGTTCTCCAATGTAGAGTTCGAATAACTAGAATCCAGTGGCAGTTCGAGTTATGAGTCTAATGCAGTCAAGATGAGTATTCTACTTACTAAGAAAATATATATTTTTATATGTAATAGATTGATAAAAATATATATATTGTTTATGAAACCGAACCGACCATATGATGAAATATATATTTTGGATAATTTGAATAGTTTAATTATGTTTAAATATATCAATGATGTTTAAAGAATAATGCATGAGTGAAATGTGTTGAATTGATTTAAAGGGTTTGAGTGTGTGCTGCGGTTGGGGTTTAAGTTATGCAAATTGTTTAAGAACATGTCATGTTGAAACTATTTATGTTTTATGAAGAAACTATGATTTAAATAATTTTAAAGTATTTGATGAAATGTTGTATTTGTTTAGTTTTAAGAAAATATGATTTGACAACTGCATGATTTTATGATACAATAGTGAAACATATACTTGTCAAGCACAGAGCATAGAGCATGTAGTATAGAACATACATACAACAACAATACAACAGTAATAGAATGCAGTAAACAGTAGTAAACACAGTTAAACAACAGTTATTAGCATCACGGGGGACCCAAGCCCCAGTTTCATGCATATCATATATAATATTGTTTTATAAGTGATGTTTTTATGCTATGGGTAGTTTTTACTAGATGTGTTAATATGCATAAGGGTCTTAAATGAAAAAAGCTTATGTATATTTCTATCAGATGGTTGTATGATTTAAATGCATTGAGTTTGAAAGTTCATAGATGATTGCATCGCTTAGAATTAGAGATACTTGTGTCTATGTAAAGCCTCGTGAGTTGTCGTTGTTCGTCACATTGACGCTCAAAGACAATTTGCTAGAAGGTTTAGGCCTGGTATTACGGGATGCTAACGTCTATGTAAGGCCTCGCGAATTGTCGTTTTTCAGTTAAGACGTGCTTGTATAATGGAGTTTTAACTCTAGTACTCGCATGATCATGCTGACGTTCAAAGACAATTTGCTAGGAGGTTTACGCTTAGTGTTGCCTATTTCTAGTAATGTGGATGTCTTAGTACTAAAGTAATATATTGTAGATGGGTTTATATGTAGAAGCTTACAAGGAGGGATGATTGGTACTTTTATATATGTTCACAGATACATAGTATGTTTTAAATGTTTTCTGGATAGTCGATGTTTACTGTATTAGCTATTGGTAAATTGTGGCTGATATAGTGCTCGCGTGACTAAAAATAAAATAAAGGTTCTTTGTGAAAATTCAGTTAGTTTAATATCACTAAGGTCTTAGTATATTTTATACTGAGGTGGTGGATTCATTTTTTCACCTATGTGGATGTAGATATCACCACAATCGTGTAGATGTTTATTTGGTTGCAGACACTTCGGTATAGTTGATAGTTTGGTTGCAATGTATTTGAGATATTATGACTGAAGTTCGCCGCGACGGTTGTAATTGCTGGACCTCGAGTTGTCCACTATTTTATAGGTCTGTATCGCTTGTGACGCTTGTGTCACTTATTCTTTGTAAAACCATTATTATTATGTAATTATTGTGTTAATAAGACTCAAATAGATAGATGTTAAATGACTTTTTGTTGTAATTAATTTGTGATAGATGTATAAGTTATAACTTTCGCTATTCAGGTTTATGTTTTCCGCTGCATAGTTAAATAGATGTTACTCTGATTATCAGGTGCATGTTATGGGACATGTGCCATATGTTGGTTTTGTGATATATCGTTGTGCCACTGTGAGGACTCGTTTATGTTTGTATATAAAAAAAAAAAAAAAAAAAAAGTGTCGTCACATCTATTGCAACACTTCCACAAGCCAAGTTAGCTTCAAGACACCAAGTGGCACCTATCGAGTCGCCAATATCTATCCAAGTACACGAAAATATGTGACCAAAGTCAAATATGCAGGGTATGATATTCTCTGGATCGTCTTCGTCAGTAGATGTAGGCTTATTAAGTTGAATTGAACCACTTAAATTTTGGTGTTTCGTGTGATTGTGTTATTTTCTGCTTTATTGAGATTCCAAAAATTTGTTTTGTCACAACAAATAAGAATACATACATTATTTGGTTTAACGTTAAATTTTCTTTGTTGAACAATTCTAGCCGTTGGGGTTGATTTGGTTTCCTTTGAGAGATGCTAGTGGTTGAATGTTTGATTGTGTTTCCTTCTTGAGAGATGGTAGCCGTTGTGGGTTGCCTTGTAGATCTTGAGTAGCCGTTTCAGGATTTGTTTCTTTGTTGCTTGATTGTCCATTACCATTCCCCCACCAGAAACCCACCATAGCTCTCTTTACTGATTAAGCGCCCAACCTTCGCCTCATACCTTGACGCCTCGACCTCCCTCCAAAAGTGAAGCTCCTCTGCCTTACCTACATACCATTTCTTTTTCAGATCTGAACCAATTAAGCAGCTAGCCTCTCTTCTCGTGAATGCTCGGCCTCTCAGAGAAAACATTAACATAAATAGACCATGTTTTCTTTTGGTGTAGCTTCACTAGATGGGTGTGGAGTGAGATGATGAATCTTGTTTGATCTGGAACCCATGTGTTGTATGAGAAGAAGTGATCAAGTGAAGCATTAATGATTTACAAGAAAAAAACTTGAAGACCAGCTTGTGCAAGCTGAACTTGGGAGGTACTGCCTATCACCTTTGGAAACAGAGGAATGACCTTCTTCTTCACGGGAACACATCGAAAACAGAGGAGGCTATAGTGGATGAGGTCAGATGTGAGGTTCGTGCTAGAATCACGATGAAAGAAACCTTCAAGATGTCTGCTGAGAACCTGGATCTAATTTGTGTTTTGAATTTGCTCCAAAATTTCTGGTTTAACTTGCTGATTTAGTTTTGTTAGAATTTTTGTTTCAGCTTGTATATGGGTTAGCTGTTGCTTCTGCTATTGATATGTAGTTGTATTCTGGTTTCTTCTACTTGTTGGGTAGTTGATTGATCTAGTTTGACCGGAGTGTAATTGTAGGTCGAATTTAGTTTAAAAAAGTTTTCATTCTTGTTGTTACCGTGCACAACACAACAATAATGAATAATATAAAATCGAAAGGAGAGCAAGAGAAAATTAAAAAAGACAGATTTACGTAGTTCGGTAATGTGCCTACTTCTACAGGAGTACGACTATTTCAATAATAATTTAAGGTTACAGCATAACATATTTATAACAAAAATTTAACATTATTGAAATAGTTTTTGTTATATTTTCGAGTGTAATTGTAGGTTGAATTTAGTTTAAAAAAGTTTTCATTCATCTTGTTGTTATTGTGCACAATAATAATAAATAATATAGAATATAAAAGAGAGTAAGAGAAAATTAAAACACAGATTTATGTAGTTCGGTAATATGCCTATTTCTACATGAATGTGACTATTTCAATAATAATTTAAGATTTCAGCATAATATATTTATAACAAAAACTTAACATTATTGAAATAGTTTTTGTTATATTTTCGCGTGTGGTATGCACATGTTGCATAACCAATTTCATCTGACTTATATCATGTTATCATGTAAAAAAAAATGTTACAAGAAGATGAATTAAGAACGGCATAAATTTGAGCTCAATTTCTGTTTAAAATAAAATTAAAGGAGCTAAACTTAATAATAAAAGACACCCTTCAAATCTAACCTAGAAGAATAACATTACTCCGTGTGAATGCGCGTGGGGATGTGGCCCATTTGTATTTGCGATCCAATGACAAACAAGTAACGGAGAAAATGAACTTAGCCGAGGTGAGTTTCTGGGTGGGGTTATGAATTGAGAGGGTTGGACTTTGTCGGTTCCTATCTAACCATGGTTAAAGGTGGGGCAGTTCACCAGGTTGGGTTAAGTTGAAACGTGAGGAGGGGGCCGGGGGACATGCAACGTCATACTCTAAATAATGATAATGAATTATTATTTGGGTTCAGTGGCACTTTCAATGCTTGGTTCTCTTCACAAACAAGGATTTTGCCAAGAAGTTTCTTGGTCTTCTTTTTCTGATGCACCGCGGCATCGAAGCAGTGGCTTACGAAGAAGTTTCTTGGCCTTCCTTTTATAATCCAACGTGGAATCAGAGTTGTGGTACGGCAGTTCTGCAACACTAGCAATTTTTTCTACAGTCCTGCATACATAGAGCATAACTTCTTCCATGGTGGCCTTCCATCAGTGCACTTACGATTCATTTTTGAGTTTTAGAGGCCAAGATACTCGCAGTGCTTTTGCTGCCCATTTATATGAAGCTTTGCGTCGAAATGATATCAACACCTTCATGGATGACAAGCTTAAACACGGAGGGGAAATTTCACAATCACTTCTCAAAGTCATTGAAGAATCAACAATTTCGATCATTGTACTCTCTAAAAACTACGCATCATCCCCGTGGTGCTTGGACGAGCTGATGAAGATCCTCGAGTGTAGAAAAACAAGGGGGCAACAAGTTCTACCCTTGTTCTATAACGTATATCCGTCGGAAGTACGGAATCAAACCAACAGCATTGGAGAAGCATTTGCTAAACTTGAAGAAAGGTATAAGCATGATCAAATGAAGTTGCGAAGGTGGAAGACAGCTCTATCACAAGTGGCCAATTTGTCTGGGAGACTTTTGGGGAACAATATTTCTAACTCTTTTTATCTTATCAGAAAGAACTCTAAATTCATTAGAGATTTCATTTGCATTAAGATCATATTTTGAAAATTAGTCATTTTTAACTCAACGTATTCTTACAAATTTTGATTGGTAGGAATGAACCTGAATTTATTCGCGAAATCATTCAATGGGTCAATTCAATATTGGTAAAAGATAGAAGAAATCGAGCAGTAGTTCGTGCATTAGACAGTAAAAAACTTGTCAAAGCAATTTACCGTTGCTTTTTATTCATCAAAAAAATAGGAAAACCTGTGAAAGACTTGATAGGCTTGGGTGTGTTCAGAGAAGAAAATGTGGAAGGCATATATGCACCATTTTTTGATTGGGAATGCATTCGATCAGCTACAGATAACTTCTCAAATGCAAAGAAGCTTGGACAAGGAGGGTTTGGAAATGTTTTCAAAATGATTTCAATAGCATTAATTGGTACTTAATCTTCGTGCATGTAAACTAGTTTCTAGTTGGTAGTAATATCATGAGTATGGTGACTTTGGTCCCAGGGCACATTTCCAGGAGGTGAAGAGATTGCGGTAAAGAGGAGTTCAAACTTCTCACAACAAGGAATAAAAGAATTTAAAAATGAGGTGATGGTAATGGCAAAACTTCAACATGTAAATATTGTTGGGTTTCGGGGATATTGCATAAAAGGAAAAGAAAGGATTGTACTTTGTGACTACATGCCGAACAGAAGCTTAGACTCATTTATATTTGGTTGGTCTCTAAACTGAATTCCTAATTTATCTTGCATGTTTGATAAACTGTATCTTGTTTAAGTAATATCTAATTTGTTATTTATGCTAAAATTATTCTCTTTTTTATTATTATTTTTTTTTGGCAGAAACGAAAATTGTTCTCTTGAATGACAATAAAACCATACAATATCAAAAGCTAGGAAGGTGTTTGGGCTGGAAAACGCGTGTCAACATCATTTTGGGAATAGCTCGTGGGCTTCTCTATCTTCACCGTGACTCCAAATGGAAGATCATTCACAGAGATCTGAAACCAAACAACATTCTTTTAGACGAGCAGATGAACCCCAAAATATCTGACTTTGGCTTAGCAAGGATTGTTGGATGCATAGAAACCGGGGTAGTTAAAACTTTGTAAGCAAAATTTCCAATCTCTCAACTCTGTTTACACAAAATATACAAGTGCCTACTTTATCCACTGATGAATGTTGGCATGCAGTGACTATACGTCTTCGGAAACCGAGGAAATAGTTACCACAATAGCTGGAACTATGTAAGCACAATTTTTCAGTCCCCCAACTCTATTTATACAAAATACACTTGCATCTTATTATTTACTAATGAATTTTGGCATGTAGTGGCTATATGTCTCCGGAGTCACTAGCTCATGGAATTTTCTCAACCAAATCCGATGTTTATAGCTTTGGTATACTTCTTCTTGAGATTATAAGTGGAAGAAGGAGTCTTGAATTTACTATGTCAGAACATATGAACCTTTCAGAATATGTAAGTGTGTTTAATTTTCCATAATGACTATATTGTTTTGGTTATTCTGAGTTTAAAATTGTCTTAGGTGTGGAGATTGTGGGGAGAAAACAAGGTGTTGGATTTAATAGATCCAACTCTACATGAAGTTTGCAATGCAGATCAGTTTGTGAAGGGTGTACATATTGGACTCTTATGCGTGCAAGACGACCCAAATGACCGTCCCGCCATATCAAATGTTATTACCATGCTTGACAGTGACACTGGAGCACTTCCAACTCCAAAGCAGCCTGCATATGTTTCAGGCCTTTGTAGCACAGTTAGTTCTTCTAGGATAATGGAAACATATACGGAATTAACAAATAGTCTTCAAGGAAGATAATGATTGATACCAATTAATGCAAAGATTTATGCTTGTAAGAATTTGTGCATGTGTCTATCTTTTCCTCTTAAAAATTCTTCGGATGTGTTATGACTTCATCTCTTTTCTCCTATTCAATCTAAAAAAAATTAATGCAAAGATTCGAGTGGACCAAACATTTGATATCGATTATGGTACTCGTAGATATGGTGCTTACCTGCAAAATCTCATGTAGTATTACTTTTTGATGGGCCAATACGTAGGCGTGCAGCTATCACCTTGTTTAATTAGAATTGAAGTACTTTTCCAATTACCGAAAGACACCCAGATTCTACCTAAATGCAGGTATGTCCATTACAACAAAAAAAAAAAAAAAAAAAAAACACACACACATACATACACACACAATTTTTTGACAATTTTTTTAGACAGTTTTTAAAATTATCTGTATATTTTAATTTCCAGACAGTTTTATAGAAATTAATATTCAGATAAATTTAGAGACAATTTTTTTTAAAACCGTTTGTAACATATATATTTCTTTTTCTTTTTCTTTTCTTTTCTTTTCTTTTCTGTTTTTTTTTTTTTTGGTTTTCCTATTTCTTTCTTTTTAAAACACATCATTCTTCTTCCTCTCTCTCTGAAAAAACCATCTCTCTCTCAAAGCTCTTTGTCGTTCTTCTTCCTCTCTCCGGCCGGCGATTGAAGACGGATGTCGATGGGATCTGGACGGTCGACGAGAACGAGACGTGCGATGGGAACGGGACGCGCGATGGGATCTCGCTACGGTTTTTGGCCAGATCTGTCAAACCTACGCCAGTGTACATGCGTGGGTTTGACAAATCTAGTTGGATCCGGTCGAAACCCACGCTCGGTAGGATCTGTGGCCAGAATACAGAGAGAGATCCGGCCGAAATACGTGGATTTTCGGCCGATTCTCTTTCTTTCCCCCCCTCTGGCCTCCTCGAGCGTCACCACTGTCTTCCAAACTACCGGACGGATCTTTGTTTTTTTTTTTTTTTTTGGGGGGGGGGGTTCGGATTGTGTTTGTTTTGGGTTTAAAATTAATGTTTGATGGGTAGTGCGCGAGAGCATGGGTGCGGTGGAGAAGAAGCTAATGGAGATGAAGATCGCATACGTGACTTTGACAACCTTTCGGTGGTTCCTTTAGCCAGCGAGATGGACAAAAATAATAATAATTATATTAAAATATAATAATGATTATAATTAAAAAAGAAAAAAAATTCTGGATGGTTTTGGGCAAAACCGTCCAAAATTGGTTCTAGATGGTTTGGGCCAAACCGTCCATCACCCAGATTAGTGACACATTTTTCTAGACGGAAAACCGTCTGAACCTATTTTTAGACGGTTTTTTACAATTTTTGGACGGTTTGATATTGTCAAGAATTCTTGAAATTTTTGTAGTGGTCAAACATTTGATCTCCAGCTCATTCCAATTTTTGGTCGGACAGTTTACTCAATCAATAGGATTTCTAACCCAAATTTAAAATATTTTGATGTTGACATTTTAAGAGAAAATTGGGGGTGATAGGAAGGGTTTGATAAACGGGACCATTATCCTACGCTAGTCACTAAGAAAAAGTGTTAAATTATTAAAATTTATTATCGGCTTAGACCTTTTTGCGATAAGTAATAAATTAACAACTTATTCATATTCGTGTGGCTATAAGAGCATCTTCAGAAGTTGAAGGTATTTTACCTAGTTCAAAAGTATATTTTTCTATTTTACTTATTCATTTTTTTATACAAACTCTATTAGATTCTTTATTTCATTCTCTATATTACTTAAAGTGTTATTTTCACAAAGAGAGTGAGAGAGAAAAAAAAAATAAATTAAAAAACTAGGACATTGTGCTAGCGAGTAGCAACTTTTTTGCTATTCACTTAGCAAAAAAATGTATTTTACCTACTTTGGAGCAAAAAATGTATCATCCGTTAGAATTTTTCATTAAATCCTATCAAAATTTCTAAAATATACATCCAAACTTTTTTTTTAGGAAAAAACATTAAAAAAAAAATGTTAGGATCTACGTATTGATCAAAATTTAACGGAATTTGCAAAAATACTCATGCTTGAATCTTTGAAAATTTTTATAATTTTTTTTTTAAAAGAAAAATACAGAGGTATTTTGAGAATTTTTATAGGATTAAGCTGAAAATTCTAACAATTGACTGAGATTGAAACTTCTGAAGAAAGGGTACCCTAATTTGAGACGTTTTAAAGTTTAGGTACATTCTTTCAAAATGAATGAAAATTCAAGGGTTACTAAGTGAAGTTTTTCCAAAATTACAGTATTAAATCACCACTTATCTTAAAAACTTAAGTTCATAAGAATTGATAAATGTAATTATATAATCAACACTTTAATATTAATTATTCCTTACGTGTAAGTTCAAACTCTCATTTAATAGACGACCTTTAATTTACTGCATGTTCCAACTTAAGGTGACACGTAGCCATGCCTCATCCATCGAGAATGTTAGATCCGATCCTAATCCTATCCGTGGGTCTTCTTTCATTGTATTATTAATATATTTGCATTTAACGTGCTATTATATATTCCATATCCACACAAAAGCACATGTGTACAGAATAATAGATGATTTATGACACTGAATGTTACCTGGATTGCAGAATCAGGATTCATTGTCAATGGGTTGGTCAGGGGACAAGGGCAAAGAGATTGGCACAATAAGGCGCATGGAAGTTTTCACATATTTTTACAAAGACGCAAAATATAAACATGAAAAACAAAACAACTACTTCTCATTCATGGTGGAAGAGGTAAAAGAAACTACCTTTAGAAGTAGGAAGCTTATGGAATTTACAGTGTTTTCTTTTTCCTTTTTTCTTCTTCTACTCCCTCTTGACGAAGCAGAGAAGAGCCAGAATCTATGAGTATTCTGTTGATGCAAGAACATCACAGTGACTTCAAGCCGCTTCCAAGGAGGAGTTCCGCTTGCCAAATAAGGTATAGGGTGGTTAGAAGGCTGTTAGTCTGGAGACCGGAGGCGCTCCAACGCTCGAGTCATTAAGGGGCTCTAGGAAATGAAAGTTTGCAGTAGATCATTTCTAAAGAATTTCATAGATCTTCCTATCTGAAGCCCTTGCACTTAAAACATATCCTCACAGTGGTAGGCAAGCAATGATCCGGTGATCATCACACTATGCCTGCTTTGCCACCGACGGTATGATCCGACGGACGAAAAAAAAAATTACCATGCTCAATGACAGAAAGAAAAGAACACGGATAAAACCATCGAAAGCATTCGATTATTCCATCAGCTCGACGACCGTCACGAGAAATGTTCAATTCAAATTCATCATTTAATTTCACTACAAATCAGAAAAATACACAGAAGAAATCACCGAGCAACGATGGGATTCCATTTCTTAAAACTTAAAACCCAACAGCCATATTATAACTCTCCAAACTTACAGAATCACCAACTTCTTGCATAGCCTAGCACTCAACCAAAATCCCACGAACCTTGCTCAGACATTTTATCAAACACCTCCTAGGCCTCATCCAAACAATAACAGCGACACAACCATATCATCAAATTCCCTACAACAATTAAGTTAACTTTCTGTTTAATCAACTATATCAGGCTAACAAAAGATCAATCTTAACTTCAAATATACCGAGTCAAACGCACTTGAATTATCTCACATGACAGACTTTCAGTGCCTCTGATTTCAGTGAAGATTCAAACCAAAGTGCCCCTAGGCATGCTACGATAACAAACAAACACACAAATTGAAACCTAAACACAGAAGAGAGATTTGAGGAAAGGGCGGCTGATGAACGGTCATGTGTTGCAAGCTTTGTTTTGTCCTCTCTTAAGACCCTACGACTCCTATGATAGGATTCTCACTGTTGCTTCATTTTCCTTCTTTTACTTATTTTCTTGAAAGTTGAGGCTTCATTTCAAGTCTCCCTTTCATTTCCTATTTCCATAGTTAGAGCATTAGTACCAGATGCCCTGTAAGACGGTTCCAGCGGATTCGCTATCTTCAACTTTTGGTTAGAATAGGTAATAAAAACACAAAAAAACGCCTCCATCGGATTCTGTAAACCAAAATGTAAAACCCGTTCATGTAGAGCGTCACGCCACATGAGGCGTGACACTGTACATGAATGTATTATTATTATTATTATTATTATTATTATTATTTCCTTTTCTCGTTTATCGCCCCTGTCTTTCTCTCTCCCAGTATCATTTTATTTTCTTTTCTCTTTCTTTTCAACGAGTCTCTTCAACGCACCAATCTCTCTCTCTCTCTCTCTCTCCCCCACCAAGCCATTGTTGGAGTCAATTCCTCTTCTAGGTTCATCTTCAATGCTGAAAATTCCTGAAAGAGGACCTGTCTCTTGTTGTTGTTGTTGAAGTAGGAGCTTCCCAAGGAGGAGAACCTTTGACATTTCTCTTGTGTTTCATCTCTTTGTCTCATGGATTTGCTAAACAGATCTTTGAGATAAGTAATTCATCATCTCTTTTCCTAAGTTCCTCTTGAATTGTCAACCTTGTTTGCTTTAGCTCCACGATTTCGTCTAATTTACAATTTTGTACCAGAGCTAGTGCCTGAGAAGCCATTTAATTGAATTTAACTTTTGGTTTTAATTACCCATTTATTTGTTTCATCTTCTTTCTTTGATACGTTGCACATCTTCCTTGGGGTTAGTTTTAGTTACCCATTTAATTGATTTTCCTTTCTGGTTCGTCATCTTTCTTTGATACTGGATTGGGTCATCTTTCTTTGATTTTCATATATGTTTTTCGTCCGAGTTTCAAGAATAGAAATTGTGGGATATTCGTTAAAGAAGAAGGTTGTTGTTGTTCTGGTTTTGTCTACTTTACGTTGAAGAAGAAGGATGCTTTTTGTTCTAGTTGTTTGTGGATATGAGTGCATACGAGGTTTTAACAAAAAGAAAAAAATTAATACTAAAAATGATTATTTTAATAAAATAGATAAAAATTTTGATAATCGGTTGGAAAGTAATTTGAAAAGTGGTTAGCTAAACTAATAAAAAGTGTGTTTTAATTATCTATAATGAATAAAAATTTACATCATTTGCTGGGACCGTTCTAACCGTTCTATTCCTTAAAATATGAAAAATTTGAAAAAAATTACAAAAAAAAAAGAGCTATAGCAGTTATCTTATTTTAGGTCTCCATCCTTAGGTAGCTACGGTGCAAGCTACCCAATAGATTATTATAATAAAAAAACTCAAGGCTCTCTCTCCTCTCACGTCTTTCACTTTCTTCTTCTTTTTCTTTCTTTTGCTACCAAGGGTTGCAAGCCATGAAACTCCAATAGTCCAAGCTGATAATCGATGACCCCCAGTCGACGCTCACTACGTGCGACTCCTCCCACCACCACGTGAAGGCCATGGAACTCTCCGGGTTCAATCTCTCCAGCGCGCTCTCGTCGGACCTCAGCCATCTGCGCTTCCTCTCCAACCTTTCGTCGCCACCAACTAGCTCTCTGGGCCCATCCCTGTCCTCCCGACAAGCTGAGCAATGCCATCCTCAATTGTGAATTTTTTGAGAAAGTCACATTTCCCAGTCAAATCTTTCCTGAGAAAATCCTCTAGTCTTTGATTTTCTTTCCCGATTGTTTCAAGTAATTTTGAGGTTCTCTTTTTATGTTATTGTTTTGATTGCAATTGAAGGTCAAGGAGCTTGAGAAATTCTGAAATGGCACCTCCGATCCAGAAATGGCACCTTCTGGAATAAAGTGTAAAAAAAAAAAAAAAAGAGTACAAGATAAAAAAAACAATATTATTTTAATATATAGGAAAAGATAAAGGGACATGTTGTGAGGGTGTTTTTGTATACGGAAAAAAAAAGTGGTTTGATTCCCTAAATTAGGAAAAATAGTTGGGAATCTGCTACTACTGCTCTTAGCTTGATTTTCACCTATAAAGTTGTAGATGTTGTACGAAGAAATCAATGAATAAAACATCAATTGCTTGAAGCAAGAATTAGAAGTTGATCTTCTCAAAGTGATTAAATTGAAGGTTTAATCCCCTTGAAGCCATTGATTTATCCTGCTAATTTATTTTCGAGTATGTCTATATGACAAAATCTATGTCTGTCATTTTTAGGTGACACTTATATCCATGAACTGCCTTATATGAGAACAAAAATTTTGCTGACTTTATAGCAAATAATTATAAAAAAATAAAAAATAAAAAATGACTTATTGTTAAAAAAACATATTAGAATTAGAAGGATAAAAAAAAAAAAAAAAGAATTTTTAAATGATATGGTAAAATAATAGATAATAGGATGTATGATACCTTTTGAAACCTATTAATTAAAGTAAATAAAGTAGGTTTAGCCATTTTGCATATAAAAATGCATAAGCCATTGAGAGTCCTCGCGAAGGGAAAGGTTCGAAAATTGAGAATCCTATCATTTAGAGAAGCAAATCAAAATTCACTTCAACCTATTCAATCGGTCAAAAAACCCGAGAACAACCCATAAACATCAACCATATTCAAGTACCCCCAATAATACTAAAGTCAAGACAATCGAAACCCATAACACCAAAATCCAACAACGATAATCAAACCAACAAAAATATCCACATCAACAACCCCAAATTGGTTTTAAAGAAGCACCCAAAGAGAAATCACCAAAATTTATCCTCAAAATCAAATACCTAAAAGCTAAAGGAAATATAAGTTACCTTGATGAACTCGATTGCTCCAACCCGTTCTCTAGCTCTCTCTCTAAATCATCTCTCTCTTCTGTGAAACAAAACATACCTTTATATATATTCTCTCTTTGCTTGTTAGAATTCAAGACCCAAATGATAAGTGCTGAATGTTACACATTCAAGCCTCTTAATTCACATATATTAATCCCTTAGCTTTGTTATAGTTTGATGTTTTGTATTGTTTTTGTGTTTTATTGTATTTTACAGGTTTTGGAAGAAAATCCATCAAATTCCAATATTAGAATGAAGTCGGCAAACTCACTTTTGAAAAGATTTAACTACAAATCAATTTTAAATTTAATAAAAAAAGAATTCGGCAAAATTAGTTACTCTTGGAAAAAATTCAGAATGAATATGTCTCGATATTTTAATCATAACTTTCTTATCAAGTATCATATTGCTATGAAATTAACTGATTTGGAAAGATAATAAACAAATAAACAAATATGTATGAAATAGGTTTTTCTTAATTCGAACATTTACTATGCCAAAATTTCTCCACAATAAAAGACCGCAAATCTGAACGAATTTAAATTTTTTTTTCATTCTTCGATTGGATTTTCAGTCTCATACTTGGACGAGATTGACTTCCGAATTTTCTAAGATTACTAGGGCTTGTAGGATTCTCTAAATCCCTATAGATAGGCCTCTAAACATTGAAAAAAGACACAAGCTTTGGAAAGGATCAAAGGTTACTTCAAGAAGGATTTTGGTTTTTCTTTCTTCCTTTATTTATTTTTTGTATGTATATATTTTTAATCTGAATTAGTTGTAGTTAATTAATTTTGTTGAGATTTGATTGAAGCCCTAATCATGTCTCTCTAAGGTTTCAATTTGCCTTGCTATAATTCATATATTGATGCTTAACTTGATTAATTATAGTTTCTTGAATTCTTCGCATGTTTATGTTGACTAGCATATATATGCTTATGGTATGGATTTGTTATTTATGTCAATTTTGTTGACCGAGCCATGGGCATAATAGAGTAACGAAAGAACCCCGTCACAGGTTCTTGGATTAATCGACATAAAGACAACAGAAATAGATATCATGTTCCAATGTAAGTATGTTTACCGATTTTCATAGATTTATGCTTTCTTGAAGAACAACTTAGTAGATACCATGCTAAATCCTTCAAAGAGGAAAAGATCTAGAGTAGATACCATGCCTAACATGTTGCTTAGGAAAATCAATAGCGCTTTAGGAGAAGAGACCATTCCCTTGTGGCTGGTAAACATTAAGCATCATGTTATGATTGTAGTATTGTGCATATTGCGAATCTTATGTGAGTCTGATTAGCGGTGGATATCAAAACCTTACATTTTCTTCTTAATATTTCAATTTAATATTTTATTTCATCTCTTTCAAGATCTTTACTTAGGAAAATCTCTTTAAACATAATTTACAAATCCTCGTGGGAATGATTTCATATTAATCTGCATACTATACTATTATTTTGATCTTGTGCAATTGTGAGTAAAATGTTACTGTTAGGGATAAAATTAACCCTAGAGACACGTGGACTCAGAAACATCTCGGATCTATGTCTCGGACATTTATTTCGTCCAGCGAAGAAAAGATTGCCTAGGTATAAATAGATCTCGGAGGTATAACGACATCTCGGTACAAATACATCTTGGAGGCAAAACGACATCTCGGTCCTAACACTCCAGGTTACGGTATATGGAACATCCCGAGATCTCCTAGTCTGAATGGAGCGAGCATATCTCGGATATTTGTGTCTCGGAGTAATAACGTCTCGGTATGATATCGAGTCGGTGTGATATATCCTCGGGGTGATATCTATCGGATGTGTCAACATCTCGGACTTACATAGCCCCGTTGTGGTACAGATATATCCCGAGATCTCCAGGTCGGAGCGAACACGTCTCGGATATCATCGCCTCGGAGGTTAGCTGAAATGTGCTACAGACTCCTAAAAGGTGCCATGCGCCACGTCCGTCTTAAAGTGAGATAAAGATAGAATCCCAGAAGATCAGGGATAAACTACAGATCCATAATTTATGGGATAAAATGGTTATTGACATGGAATCAAGTTTAAAGAAGTACAAACGCGATCAACTACGGACTTCACACTCCTACTCGAATTCCCTGAGGATATAGTTAAAGTTCAACCAGGCTAGGACTCAAACTCCTAATCCAATTAGGTGTCAAGAAGGTCCGGCCTATAAATAAAGACCGTCACATCAGGTATAAACAGACGAATTCTCTAAGCTCCTGAGATTAATATTCAGAATACTCTGCAGAAAACTTTTTAGACTGACTTAGGCATCGGAGTGGGCGTGGTCGGCACCCCCGACGAGTTGTTTGTTCCTTTTTGCAGGGTTGAGGTATTCGGTAGAAATCAACAGCGAATCTTCAGGCGACACGTCACTATACCGGAAACTGTACCAACAGTTACAAATATTTATCTATTTCTTTAAGTAGATATTTGCACAATACCACACTCTCCCAAACTCCTATAGTTTCCTCTACCAACTCCAGCACGTACTCATTTTTTTTTTCCACAATCACACTTATCATTCATCTCTTAGATCAACTGGTGCTCTTCCTCATGCCACATACTTCTCATTTTGTTTAGAATTCAATAGATAGACATCTTGCCACCTGTCGTTTTGTTGTCACTTCAATCTGCTGCATGCCACTACCATGCACCTTTAATCATCTGATAAATCTACATCCATCCACTTTTTTGGCAATCTTTTCTTGATTTTCCTCACTTAAACTCTCTCTCCTATCCTAGACCCTCTCTTCCTCATTTTCGTATAAGATTTGCAATAATCTTATGGAAGGACTTTTTTGGCAATCTCTTCTCAATTTTTCTTACTCAAACTCTTTCTCCTATCCTAGACCCTCTCTTCCTCATTTTCGTGTGAGATTTGCTATAATCTTAGAGCATCTCCGGCATATGCTCTACTTTAACATTTATTTTAGAAACATGAACAGATGCCTATTCACTATTTATAAGGCTGGCAATTTTAACACGACTCGACAATTCGATATGAACACGACACAAAATTAACGAATTTGAGTTTACCTTAAACGGGTTTGGGTCATAAACAGGTCGACCTTTAGTTCGGTCTAACGGGTCGTGTCATCGCCAGACACGATTATGTTTTTATTTTTTATTTTTTTTAAAGGAAATGAGATTATTAGTCGATTAGGTAGAGTCAGAGACGGGGAAAAAAAAAAAAGAGGAAAGAGAAGACGACAGATTCGGTGAGAGGGAGAGGGAGAGGGAGAGGGAGAGTTTTCTAGAAGAATAAAGAGAAGGACAAAAGAACAAAGAAGGACCAGTGACCTTTTTTAAAAAAAAGGTGCGGCAACGACCATGGTTGTGGAACTGCTGTGTTTGAGAAAATGTGCGATTTTTTTTTTTTTTGAAAGGGAAAGCGACAACGATGTGGGAATTGAAATGTCGTTGGCCATATTAGAAAATAAGATTAAGGCAGAAAAGAGAGGAGAGGATCTTGAGGCTAAGGTGTTTGACAGAATGCTTCAATGAGAGAAAGGACAGTTTGCAGAAAGGAGAGACAACATTGGGTGAAAGGAACAGAAAAAGTTCGCATATGTTAGAGGGAGGGATGATAGTAGATACAGTGATATAAACAGAGAACAAAAGAGAAAGGGTGACAATAGACGTGAAGGGGAAGGAGGGTGGGCTAAGATAGATGAGAAGAAGAGAAAGATAACTAAAGAAAGGTAGACATTTGTCTGTTAACTAAACGTGTCGTGTCGGGTCGTTTCGACCCGATACGACCCATTATATTACATGGGTTTCACGGGTCGTGTCATGTGGCCTATGAAATTACCGTGCTGTGTCGCGTTTGGAGCTCTAACCTATTAACATAAACGGGTCGTGTTTGAATCTAGCTTAAACAGGTCGCGGGTCCTTACAGGTCGTAAACGGGTCGACCCACAAACCCATTTTGCCAACACTAACTGTTCACATATCTTCTTTTTTTTTTTTCCTCTTTCTCTCACTCCTCTCTCTTGCCCATCAAAGAAGACGAGAGCAAGATCTGCCTCCTATCTCGGCGGTCACCTCTCTCTGTGCCGACGCCGAGGTTCAACCGAGCCTCCCAAACCTCCGGCGCCGAACGAGGCCGTCCTTGACGACCCAGATGTCAACACCATCTACGTGCCCCTGCCTACCAGCCTCCATGTGCGTTGGGCCATTCTTGTCGCCCAGAAGAAGCAGCACATGCTGCTCGAGAAGCCACCATCGATCGCACCGGTTTTGGGTCTTGGGTGTGGGTGGGTAAGGCTGGTTTGGTTGGGGATGAGGACGGAAGAGGGAGAGAAAGAAAATAAAACAATAAAAAAAAATTAAAAAATAATATTTAAATAAAATAAAGAGTAGAATAGATAATATTGTTAGAGTGTTTTTAAGAAAATGAGTAGTTAAAGTAGATATTAGTACTTTTCAGTAGTTATTTTAACCACAACTATGGGAGATGATTTTTTGCAATGACTTTTTTGGCAATCTCTTCTCCATTTTCCTCACTCAAACTCTCTCTCCTATCCTAGACCCTCTCTTCCTCATTTTCGTGTCACATTTGCTATAATCTTATCCAGCGACTTTTTTGGCAATTTCTTCTCGATTTTCCTCTCTCAAACTCTCTCCTATCCCATCGTAGACCCTCTCTTCCTCATTTTCGTCACATTTACTATAATATTATGTGAGGATTTTTTTGGCAATCTTTTTTCGATTTTCCTCACTCAAACTCTCTCTCCTATCCTAGACCCTCTCTTCCTCATTTTCGTGTCAGATTTGCTATAATCTTATGCAAGGACCTAGGCAACAGGATCCTCTCCAGTTGAGTGGAGAGGATTTCAGTTCCTCTCTCTAGTATGTACTATATCTTTACAAAGTGCTCCAGCAAAACCTGCCGTCAAAACCCAATTTAATTTGAGCCTAGAGTTCAAGTGTCGGATTGGCTCGAATTAAAAACCAAGTTTCTCTATTTCGTTCCACTGCATGAATTTTCTTCAAGATCATGTTTCAAACGTTCAACTAATGATTTCTATATTTGCAATTCAAATACAATTCCATTATTTTTTAAGATTTTCTCAGCATATTCAACATGGTTGTGTTGATTAAATGCTACTATTTGGATTAGTGCTCGCTGTGATATTGTTCTTTTGGTTAAAAAATGGAGAAAAATTTTAAAAAAGAAAAACAAAATTAAATGGGTATAAAAAAAAAAGAATAAATAATCAAATGAACCGTATTTAAAAAGTCATTTTGGATTGTGTAATAAAATGATGCATCTACAAGCGAATCTTATGAGGCAATGCCCCTTCCTTTTGAATCATTTATCCTCTTTCCACACTCCCTGTATATCATGTATCCTCTTTCCACACTCCGCCGTGGAATTGGGGGAAGACTCTGAAAATTGTTAATGAAAATGAGTGAACAAAGGAGGAAGGAAGACCCAACTCTTCTGAGGCATTGCCCCTCCCTTTGAACAAATTTTCAGTTATACCCTGTTGCCGTGCAATGGGGTTTCCGGGTTGGTTGGAATGGGGAAAGATGTTTTCAAACCATCCATTTGTTCAAACTCGTGGTGTTCCGGCAATTGGTTGGGATGGGGAAAGATGTTTTTGAAAAATTTAAAACAAGTTTGAAGATTTTGGTTGAACTTTCTTGCTGAGTTTTGGACACTCAATTCTGTATTTATAAGAGTTTGTACAGGAAAACATCAATGCTTAATTACAGGAAAAGTATATATCTAAAGCTATACATTGGAAGTGATGATTATATCTAAAGCTATAAAGTGATGAGTGATGATTATATCTAAAGCTATACATTAGAAGTGATGATTATATCTATACATTGGAAGTGATGATTATATCTAAAGCTATAAAGTGATGAGTGATGATTATATCTAAAGCTATACATTAGAAGTGATGATTATATCTAAAGCTATATATTGCAAAGTCTTGATGGTGGAGTCACATGTCTCTCTCCTCTTTTTATTCACGGATTTGCCTTCTTTTCTTTCACAAAGTCCATGAGTATTATTGCTAGGTGTTGCAAAGTCTTGATGGTGGGGTCACATGTCTCTCTCCTCTAACAGTTTTCACTTTTCAAACCATCCATTTGTTCAAACTCATGGTGTCGCCGTCACATTTTTTATAATTCCAATTTAACTCAATTTTTTTTATTTAGATTAGAAGCATCCTGATCAGTACAGTGCTTGAAATGATAGACAAATTCGATTACATTGGCTACCTGCTTGCTTTATTCGAAATGGTAAGCCATAGAAGAAAAATCAACTGCATATTGTCTGCAAGTAATTGCTTGCTGTCTTGCATGATCTTTCCCTTGTACATACTCTTGTTGTGTTCCTGTCGTGTGGGTTGCTATGCTAGAGACACTTTAAAGCAGGGCGAGTGGATTACTAGCGATGGAGGAACCCTTGTCTCCATTGGAGAAACTTTTGAACTGGGATTCTTTAACCCTATCAGAAGCTCCAGCCAGAGTAGCCACAAAAGGTTCGTTGGGATATGGTACAAACAGGATCAACAAACAGTTGTTTGGGTTGCCAACCGAGACAGCCCACTAAAAGGTTCCATTGGAACTTTTGGAATTGTAGAAGATGGCAACCTTAAGGTATGGGATACTACTGGAAACGTTTATTGGACTACAGGTGTTGAGAATCATTCGTCTACAAATCGAACTGTTAAGCTCATGGATTCTGGAAACCTTGTCCTAACCGATGATGATCAGTTGGCGACGAGTCTGTGGGAGAGCTTCCATAATCTAACTGATACATTTCTTCCAGGTATGAAGATGGATGAAAACCTGAGGTTGACTTCATGGATACATGATGGTGACCCGGGAAGAGGACAGTTCACGTTTAAGCAATATCTTCAAGGAGAGGGCTACTATGTTATCTTAAAAAAGCAAGCCGATTATTGGAGAAGTCGGATTTCAGGCAACTTCTTGAGCTCAGATGATCAAATACCCTTTGCCATAGCCTACTTGTTGTCAAATTTCAGCAACACCGTGAAGCATAACAAGTACCCACAACTGCTGCTGGATTATAACTACACAAGTTTAGTGATGAATTATACGGATTATAGTCACACAAGATTAGTGATGAAATATAACGGGGAATTACAGTACCTGAAGTGGGATGTGGACAAGGGAATTTGGTCTTTGATATGGAAGGGGCCGGGAGACCAATGTAGCATTTACAATGCCTTTGGGAATTTCGGCAGCTGCAATATTAACAATAGGGTGGTATGCAAATGTTTGCCCGGGTTCCGGCCTACTAACCCGACGAATTGGGATTCTGGAGATTTTTTGGGTGGATGCACCAGAAAATCGACATCATTTGACAACAGCGACATGTTTTTGAGCTTAAAGATGATGAAAGTGAGCAACCCAGACTCTAATTTCATTGCAAAAAATGAAACAGAATGCAAAAAGGAGTGTCTTAACAGCAGCCAGTGCCAAGCTTATTCATACGAGGTACCTCAAAACAGCAACCTAAGAAGTGATAGTACAACCACTACTGAGACCGACATCTGCTACATTTGGATTGGGGATCTTCGTAATCTTCAAGAGGAGTACACAAACGGTGGCCGTAACCTCTCTGTCCGCGTGGCAAAATCTGTTATAGGTACTCCTTTCACACATTGGAATATGCTGGGATTAATTCATTAACTGAATTGCATCAACAAGTATTTCTTTTGGAAATTAAAAATCATCATTGATGTTAGAAAGGAAGTGAGAAACCACATCAGCTTGTATGGATTTTTAAAATCATAGCTTCATAATACTACAAGGGTTCAAGCTCATCTTTTACTGTTTAATTACTTTTGCAGAACCAACCGTTAGTAATTGTGAGCCTTGTGGCACAAACCTGATCCCCTATCCGCTGAGCACTAGACCAAATTGTGGTGACCCTATGTACTTCAGTTTCTACTGCAACAGTTTTACTGGCCAGGTTAGCTTCAAGACACCTAGTGGCACCTATCGAGTAGCCAGTATCGATCCAAGTGCAGGAACATTTGTCATCCAAGTCAACAATGCAGAAAATCCTGAAGCTAGAAGTCCAAGAGGATCTCTGCTGCTCAATTACACACTCCCATTTAATACACCCGGCTGGTTTACTGCTAATGAAGTAAAGATTAGTTGGGAGCCACCACTGGAGCCAACCTGTACTTCACGCGCAGACTGCAAGGACTGGACAAATTCAACTTGTAGTATAACAAGAGATGGAAAGAGGAGGTGCCTTTGCAAGCAAAACTTCTATTGGAATGGCACCACTTTGAAATGTACTCAAGGTTAGGATGCTAATCATATATATATACCTCTGGAAGAATTGCTCTGTTATTGAAGAAAGAACCAGACCAGTGCAATGGTTTGCTAAGGGCAATTTTTCCCTGATCAACTTAGTACATATCTTGCTTTCAAAAAAGTTTTCTTTTACTTTATGTATAATCACCTCTAATTTGACGTAGAAGTTAGGAGGTGTTTCCTAGAATTTTCAAAATCATCATTAGCAACATCATGATCATCTTGCCTTAACAATAGATATTATAATTGCAAAACTGATTATGAACAATATATCTTATAATTGCAAAACTGATTATGAACAATATATCTATTGAATTTTATTTATTATCATTTTGATTTAGCCATTAGAGCTTGTTCACTTTCACAAACACAATGGGTGTCCTGTTTCTTTCTTGTAGAAGGTGATCTTCCTGGGGGGTTAGAAGAGAATTCAAAAAGAAAGAAGCGGTTGCCTCTGAGTGTTATGGTACCTCTTATAAGCGTGTTTGCTCTCACATGTACCATTACTTGTGTATATCTATGGAGAAGAAAGATGGCCAAGGAAGAAGGTAATGGCTTTTCACAATGCCCACCATGCAGAGTCTGAGGTTTTGTCCCTTTGAATTACAATAAAAATATTTATCCTTTCATGTCTTATCATGTAACTAATATGTATCGATATCTTCTAAACTCAGAAAAGAGAAGAAGTGGTGAAAGAAATCGAGTACTTCGCACATTAGATAGTGGAAGACACCTCAAAGACTTGATGGGCTCTGGTGAGTTTAGAGAAGAAGATGAGAAAGGCATAGATGTACCATTTTTTGATTTAGAAAGCATTCTAATAGCCACAAATAGCTTCTCAGATGCAAAGAAGCTTGGAGAGGGGGGCTATGGGCCTGTTTACAAGGTGATTTCAACATCATTAATTTGTATTTAATCTTCATGTAAACTAGTTTCTAGTTAGTGGTAATATTGTGATCGATAATGTTGATTTTGGTTTCAGGGCACATTTTCAGGAGGTCAAGAGATTGCTATAAAGAGGCTCTCAAGTGTATCAAAACAAGGCTTTCAAGAATTTAAAAATGAGGTGGTATTGATTGCAAAATTACAACACAGGAATCTTGTTAGGCTTAGGGGATATTGCATAAAAGGAGATGAAAAACTTTTACTCTATGAATACATGCCCAACAAAAGCTTAGACTCATTTATATTTGGTTGGTTTCTAAACCAAGTTTTTAATATCCTATCGTGCTTGATAGACTATATCTTTTTTTTTGAGTAAAAGTTGATTTATTATTGTTGCTAAAATTGTTCTCTTGAATGACAAATGGAAACCTTGTAAGATCAAAAGCTAAGCATGTCTTTGGACTGGGAGATGCGCCTCAAAATCATTTTGGGAATAGCTCGTGGGCTTGTTTATCTTCATCATGACTCTAGATTAAGGATCATCCATAGAGATTTGAAAACCAGCAATATTCTTTTAGATGAGGAGATGAACTCCAAGATATCTGATTTTGGCTTAGCAAGGATGGTTGAAGGCAAAGAAACCGGAGCAAACACCACAAAAGTAGTTGGAACTTAGTAAGTTTATGGTAGACAATGCAATTGCTGATTCAATCCTAACTCTATGTTTTACAAAAAATGTACAAGTGTCTAATTTATTCATTGATAAACATTATAATGCAGTGGCTATATGTCTCCAGAATACGCACTAAATGGAATTTTTTCAGTCAAATCTGATGTTTTTAGCTTTGGTGTGGTTCTACTTGAAATTATATGCGGAAAAAAGAATACAGGATTTTATCAGTCAGAACTAGCCATGAGCCTTATAAGTCATGTAAGTGTGTTTAATTTTCTGTAGTCATTATAGTAAGATGACCAATGAATAACTCCATAAAAATACTGATAGTAAAATTGTCTCAGGCTTGGAGATTGTGGGTAGAAAACAAGGTGTTGGATTTAATGGACCAGAGTCTACGTGAAGTTTGCAATGCAGATCAGTTCATGAAGTGCGTAAATATTGGACTCTTATGCGTACAAGAAGATCCGAATGACCGCCCCACCATGTCAACTGTGGTTACCATGCTTGACAGCGAACCTGCAACAATTCCAACTCCAAAACGGACAGCTTTTGTTCCAACTCCGAGAGGCTGTTCTAGCAGTACAGATACTTCTTCTAGTAGACCAGACACATATACGGAATCAACAAGTAGTTTTGGAGGAAGATGATCGAAATATAATGCATGATATATACCAGTTCTAGTAAGTCTGGTCCTCTACTTGACTAGCTAGTAAAGGTTGTAGGGGACAAAACGCTGGTTTTCTATAAATAAGAAGGTTGTATTAGCCCTCCACCCAAATGATAGTTTTCTCCCGATATCTATTCCTTTACTTGAAACTTCTATATGGTTAACTGTATTTGGTGATGACCGTAATTTCTGTTTTCTTTTACTATATTCTTCTTTTTCGAGTCCAAGTTTGAATATAATATCTTTTGATTCAAGCATACCACTTTTCTCTTCTTTTCTTTTTTTTCTTTCTTTTTTTATTTTTTATTTTTTATTTTGAGTAGGCGGAAGATTTGAGTAGTGTTATTCACATGCAAAAATCAAATAAATGATATTTACACAAACAAATTTATCCAACTTTTACACAACACACTCATATAAGGTGGGATCCATGTGAGTGAGACACACCACATGAGTCGGGATTTGATTCTTGTACAACACCAATACAACAACTGTAGAACAACCTTTTACATGAGGGTGGGCCCCAGTATGTGGGACCGACCCTCATGTGAGGGATTGTTGTACAGTTATTGTATTGGTGTTGTAAATCTAACATTTTCCCACATGAGTCCCACCCCATATGAGTGTTGTGTAAAAGTTGTGTAAATCTTGTTGTGTAAGAATCACAACCCAATCATATATTAAAGAAAGGGAAATGATTTTTCTACATTACATTACTCTACATCAACTCTATACCAAGACACATAGGGGGTGGGACCCACACATAGATTCTACTACATGTGTCTTGTATTGTGCAAGTGTTGTACAATTATGTTGTGCACCAATCACAATTCTATATATTATAGGGTTAAATATATTTTAACCTCCTCAACTAATAGCTATTTTTGATAGAAAACCACGAACTGACAGTTGTGACTCTAAAGTGCATAAAACTACTATTTTATTGTAATTAACTCATCTGTTAGTGTTGACCGTCTGTTTGGATAGAATAGTCAGTTTTGATCAAACTTTTTTGAAAATACCCTTTTTTTTCTATTTTCTTTTTTCTTTTTTTGTAAAAAAATCGCTTTTTTAATTTTGATTTAAAAAAAAATGAAGTGTATCATAAGAAGGTTGAAAAGTAGTCACGTGCGTGGAGGAGATTGATACAATTAGTAGTTTTGGAAGACATTGACAATATGGTGGGGGTTTGAGGGGGGATAAATTTGTATTTTTATAAGTTCTACACAAGTATAAGAGACATTTCACCTATTTGTCATTTAATTAACCCTACCGGTTGGGATAAAAATAAAAAGAGTTGAAAAATAGAATATCAATATTACAAATTTTGATAATTAAGGTTATGATTACAAAACCCTCGACACTTTCGGAATAAGTGAAGTTTTTCCTATTTTTATTCATATATTTGAATATATTGGACTTGATGCTTACATACTTTTCGATACTCTAATTCATCAATCTTATTTTCATTTTGTTAATCATTTGCTTTTATTTTGTATAATCTTTAATCTTTCTTAGTGATCACATAATATTTGAAAGAACAGACTCCACTCATTTGAAAGGAAATGGAGAGAATCCGTTTCCCCAAACGTCGGCAGAAGAAGTTGGCTGATTCAACATCGTTTGTCTTGGTCTCATTGTGATCGATTGACATTAATTCTTGTATGCCAATTTTACAGCTCAATAATGTAGCCACGTGTCACAAAGTACCATCCTCACCATCCTCTCCACCGTGAGGTGGGTAATGGACTAATGGTCCATGCTTGTCAATGACTGTAACCTTATTCAGTGAAATGATACGACCATTGACCAGGGACTTCAAAAATTGTCAAGTCTACAATTTTTGGTGTTTGTGTGTCTCTGTAAAGTCTTTCTTATACGAATGATAGGGAATATGAATTATAGATGGAAATGAATGAGAATGACAAGGTTTGGGCACTTGGAGAGGTCCAATATCTTCGAGCTGATTGGAAATATATAGCTAATCTCCAAGAATGAACTTTATTTCATTGAACAAATCGATACAGAATTATTCGTGGGCTTGGATTATATATAAACCCTCAGTCGTGGCTGCTAATCACAACTGACTTTCAAACAACCCAGCAAACACCTTAGCAAAAAGTTAAATAAAATTAGAATTCTACTCTTACGTCCAAACAGACCATAATATTTTGTTTTATTAAGGTAGGTTGCATATTGTATTAGGGTATGTTTGGGAAGTGAGTCTGAGTTAAATTTTTTTTGAGTGTAACATATAGTAAGCACTGATAGATGTGTTATAAATAAAAATGAATTTGTATGGAAAAGTGAAAAAATTCTATATTGTATTGAATTTTTTTATTTAAATAGTAATAAAAAAAAATCATGGATATGATATAAAATTAGAATGTTTTGAAATTGATTGTTATGGAAAAAGTGAAAATAAAGTGGGAGAATTTTTACTCACTTACCAAACAAGCCCTAATTTATGGCAGTACATGTGTGTAGAAATTAGAAGAATTTTCTTGGTGTATGATAAAGGACATATATATATATATATATATATATATATATATATATATATATATATATATATATATATATATATATATATATATTTAATGTTAAATTTGTATTTTCTAAATTAAGGAATTTAAATTATTTGATTACTGTAGATTAAATAATTTGTTAACCTTAATTTAAGGGATATGTTTGTATTTAAAATTATTCAAATCATATACCCAAATCAAATATAAAAGAAAGATGTAGTTTTTAAGATTTTAACGTGTGGATATAAGTCATAGGCCGAACCACCTTAGGGTGCGTTTGGAATTGCAATTTCATAAACAAAAAGTGCGATTTTAAATCAAATTATAAAAAACGAATCGGTTGGAAATTGTATTTTTAAAAAATTACAATTTGAGAAAATAGATTTCTGCGTTTTTGAATCGCAAGCAATAATGTGCTTTTTTTTAAAAAGCGGATTTAAGATGCTAACTTGTAATTTTAAAAATTAAACTATAATTTTAGCAAACGTTTAACTCTATTTTTTTAAAATTTATTTTTCAAATCACACAATTTTAAATCGTAAATTAAAATGCTTCTTTATTTCTACTCACCTCTCTTTGATGTGTTTAATTAGATTATTATTAGCTTCTATAACGTAAGACTGCCAGGTAGAAGGCATCTTTTGACTCTCGGATGACCATAATTAATTAAGGTTGGTTCAATCTAACTAATGCTTATCAATCCTGGCTCAGGAAGATGACAAAAGATTTGAATAGTCGGTATTATAATATTCTTATTGCACACTGAAAGAAGTTTCTTTTGTTACTGTCATTAATGTAACGAAAAGCACCTCCTGGTTTTTACTTCAAAAGTTGTTCCATCAAGCAGCGGAGTGCTACATAATGGGAGAGAATTTTTCAATATTGTTGGAGTTTTGGGTTCGTGAGAGTAGGCCATTACTATTCTGGGGAGTTTTTTCTTCTTTTTTTTTTTTTTTTTTTTTTTTTTTTTTTTTTTTTTGAGGTCTTAACAAATATGTTAGGAGTCATATAATAAAATCAAACAATTTATTGTTGCTCGATATGACACTAAGGGTCCGTTTGAGTTTGCGATTTTAAAAAGTATGATTTTAAAATGTGCGATTTTAAAAAATTATTTTTAAAAACGCAGTTAAGCGTTTGGGAAAATTGCAATTTGACCTTTAAAATTGCAGGTTAGCCTTTTAAAATACTACGTTTTCAAAAAAACACTTCATTTCCTACGATTTGAATAAGCACTTTTTTGCGTTTTCAAATTGCAATTTTTTAAAAACGTAGTTTCTAAATGGTTCATTTTCTGCGATTTAGTTTAAAATCGTACTTTTTCTCTACGAAATCGCAATCCCAAACGCACTCTAAAGCTGAGTAAATTCTTTAATTTAGGTTAACAAAATCCTCATTCATTGTTCTTACTTTGGGTAACCCTAAAACTGCAAAAATTAATTATAGAAATGCAATAACACACTAGTTCTCTAGTTATTTCTTTAGTTATATGTGATTCTATATAATTAACATTGCGCGAGCTGGACGATATGGTTCAAAATTGGGAAAAAGCCAAAATATTTTAAAAATTCTGCAAGTTGTAATGTTTGGTTGTGATTCATTCACGAGGCAGCTGGTCAAATTAGTCAATAAAAGGTTATAAAATTAATTAATAAAAGAAAAATGTTTAGACCAAACAGTATATGGGAGTAACGGACAAAGAAGAAAGAAGGCAAGACCAAGTCCAACGCAACTGAGACAGCCTTCGTGTCTCTCTGCCTCTTGCAATAAGGTCGTATAAAATTTTTGGAAAAAGTACACATAACCCCCTCAAACTACTATATCATTATCAATGTACCCCCCAAACTACCAATTGTGTCAATCTCCCCCCTTAAACTATCAAAAAATGTCAATGTCACCCTAATGACAAAAATGCCCTTCATAAAATTATTAAAATCAAATAAAAACTAAAAAAAATTATTAAAAAAATATAAAATAACAAAAATTATTATAATTTTTTTTTAAAAAAATAATTTTCAATTTTTTTTTTCTTTTAAAAAAAATTGTTCTTTTTCGATTTTTTAATTTAATAAAAACAGTTTTTTTTTCATTTGTTTTATTTTTAAAAAATAAATAAAGAAATTTCAGTTATTTTTTGTTTTTTTTGTTTTTTTTTCTTTTAAAAAAATGTTCTTTTTCGTTTTTTAATTTAATAAAAACTGTTTTTTTTTTCATTTGTTTTATTTTTTAAAAAAATAAATAAATTTCAGTTATTTTTTGTTTCTTCGTTTTTTTTCTTTAAAAAAAAAAATTGTTCTTTTTCGTTTTTTTAATTTAATAAAAACTGGTTTTTCTTTTTTCTTTTTTCTTTTTTCATTTGTTTTATTTATTTTTTTTAAAAGAAAATCAGTTATTTTTTGTTTATTTTTTTTTAAAAAAAAAAATTTAAAAGTTTGTTCTTTTTTTTAAAAAAAAAAAAAAAATCGTTTTTTATTTAATTTTTTTAAAATATTTCTTTTTTAGTTTTTTAGTTTTAGTTTTAATTTTTTGAATTTATGAGGACATTTTTGTCTTATTCAAAAAAAAATTAAGGTCATTTTTGTCTTTTTGTTGGTCTTAGGGGGGACATTGACATTTTTTGGTAGTTTAGGGGGGGACATTGACACAATTGGTAGTTTAAGGGGTACATTGACAATTGAGTGGTAGTTTGAGGGGGTTATGTGTACTTTTCCCAAAATTCTTTTATAAATTGATTATTCTTACCTAATACAACCATCTTCTCCTTTTTTATTATCAATAATTTCTATCAGCATGCCGCATGAGCAGCACGCAACATACAGATCAACAAGAAGATTTTATCCAGGCTGTCATTGAATAACAGCACATGCTTCATTGAACAACAGCACATGTCTTCAGGTGTTAAGTTAACTCTAGACAGTTAGAAGTTAGTTAGAGTTAACCTTACAAGTTAGCTGTAGAGTTGTTTTTCTTTACAGTTGTATAAAAAAAAGATACTTGATTAGTCAATACAAGTTAAAAAATTTTCCCTTTCCAATTCTCTCTGTTTTCTCTCTAGACTACTCTGTAATTGATAATTTCTGTAGAATAATACATGAGTCATGAGTATGTCAAATTAGTCGGCCACTCAATAGAAAATTGATGCATAATACTCTTGCTTACAACTTTAAAAAATGAGAAAATATTTAATTGTGAAAACAGTGGTCAACAGATACATTACATTTTCATAATTATTGGGTTAAATACAATTCACCCCTAAAGTTATTCGTTTTCAATTTTGCCTCAAATCTTTAAAAATTTGCAATGTGCCCCACAAAGTTTCCCGATTTTTCAATGTTGCCATTATGTTAGCCTTTTTCGTTTGATCCGACGGAATGGGTATTACGTGCGTGGCACGTGACTTTTTTGGTGCTAAAGTCTCCATTTTACCCTCAATCCAAAATGTCACCATTTATGCTTGTGATTAGTATACGCATATTCTCCGAAACTCCATTTTAGCCTCACGTGACGACAATCAGACCATGCCGAAGTCAACTAGACCACGGCAAAGACAACAAGACCACGCCAGTTGCTTCGAGATCCATTTCACCTTGCAACTTTGCTAGTTTCGGTGGTCAACAGAGGTTTCAAAATGTTGTGGGTTGATATTCAACTGGATGTGTATACTTTTCCTTGTGTGTTGAGGACATGTGGGGGCGTACCATACTTGGTGATGGGGAGGAAGGTTAACGTGCATGTGTTAAGATTTGGGTTTGAGTCGGATGTTGACGTGGTTAATGCTTTGATCACTATGTATGTTCTAAGTGCACGATTGGTGTTCGATAGAATGCTGAGCAGAGATAATGTTAGTTTTATTGGCTATATTCTGGTAGACAAAAACACTACCATATCAAGACACTGCTCGAACAGGGACACCGTAATTTAGAAGAACTTTTCAGATATTGTAGAACATATTCTCCAATATGGAAATGGCTTAATATGGCAAGATCTGCATCAAATATCTCAAAGAAGACAATTTTTTGAGACAATGAAAGTTTGACACATGTACAGCTCAGCAAAGGCGGTTTCCATTGTGACCTTCCGAACGGCTAGAGGAAGCATCCGGACGCCCTTCAGTATTTGATGAACTGTCCGAACAGCATAGTAGACGCAAACCAAAGGGAATTGGTGTTCGCACAGCCCTCCAAACGACCCAATGGATGTGACCCATAGAGAGCACATATTCGCACAAGTGTCAGGACGCAAATGCGGTAGCTGCAAACAGTGGAGATTGAAAAAATATAGACTCCTAATTGAACGTGTATGTGTAATCAATTGTACAACAAAATATTAAATGCGGAATTTAAAAGAGGCAAATATTTTGTTGACTAATTGGAAACTCTTATCAAGAGAAAAACCACTCTGAGGCAGCCAAACCCAAGAATTCTAATATTCAGAAGAAAAAGCTAGTTACAAAGCACTAGTAATCACATATCTCTGATACAGTAGTCATACATTTAACTCTGACATGTACCTATACGTGAACACCTCGTAACCAGGTCTCCTACTTGAAAGAGTCTTCAATGGAATCCTTTAGCTTAGGGCTTATCCCTAAGCTAGACTTCACGAGTTGATCAAATCACACAATAAACACACTAAAAGAGCTAGCACATATCCCAATCTCTGCCTAACATCCTCTCTTAGTACAAAAGAATTCAATACCGAATTCTGTAAATAAAGCAAGCCTAGAGATCTCTATTTATAGGCCTTAGAAGATATATTACAACACTGATTTGGAGTTCTCTAGGCGGCGTCCGAACTTAGATAGTGGGCATCTGGATGACAAGCAATAACCGACTTCCATAACGCATTTCACGCGTTTCTTCATTAAACTTCAGTCTCTGCATCCGGACGGTGTTGCCCTAGTGTCCGGACGGTTGCATGCTGTCTTCACCAACTGTGTCTTCTGAGCTGTTCAAAATCTTCTCAAACACAAAACGACGTCCGGATGTTTCTCTGGTTGTCCGAACGGCAACTAGGGAAACCGACTTTTGCTGAGTTGTAACTGCGCAGAATCTTCCTGGAATCCGGAATTTGCCTTCTTGATGCTTGTGACACTGATACTTGTCATATTAAGGCCTTTCCATTGTTGAGAAAATGTGCTCTGAATAATTACCGTGTTCATGTTTTAGCAGTACACTAACATGGCAGTGATTTTGTCAGCAGAATGTAGCCAATAAAACTAACAAACTCCCCATTTGGCCATTCTGGGATAAAAATCACTTGACCGGTTTAAAAATACAATCCTGGTCCAAAAATTAAAAATGCTCTCTATTTTTGTCTCAAAATGACAAAGGGCAAACAGAGTATTAAAAACCACAGTAACATAATGACATATATCCAAAATAATAAGGATAGTAGTAAAGTGGCTCAACAGTAACTCAAATAACCATAGGAGGAAAGAAAATCCTCAAGGCACCAAGTCAAGTCAAGCTGGTCCTCTGCCATTAAGATACGGAGATTGTTCCGCATATTAATCTGAATTTGAGCCACTTTAGCTTCTAGCTCCTGAAGCCGAGTATGCAAAGACTGAACACCTTTAATCACTTGAGTCTTCAAAGCCTGAAACTGATCATCCACAGATTGAAATCCTCTAATTATCTAGTCTGCAAGATGAGTGTGAAGATTCACCATTGAACCTCTAACTGGTGCATATCTGAAGAAAGATGCTACAGAAGGCTCTGTATGAGCTGGGGGAATAAGCTCATCTAAATCTTGAGACCTTTGAAATTTGAGCATATGACTTCAACAACATCCTATTTTCCAAATGATCCATCTATCGGATACTGTGCTGGGAGCCGCTGGATGACATATTCCTGAAAAAAAAATAATAATAAAAAAAATAAAAAAAATTAAACAAAAATATTTTCAAAAATACCACCATAAAGAAAGATTAGATCCTATTAGTTCCAAAACAATTGTGATATTATGACGGCTGTAATTGGATGCAAAAACAAATTACAAAAGTAAACATAGCAATCCAAATGACACAGATATATCAATATCAACCCAACACATAGACATAATAGGATTTTTCATGCACAATATCTCTAGAAAATATTCCAATCAATAAATATTTCATTATTCTAAAAAGCATAACAACTTAAATGAATAAAGGAAAACAAAGAGAATACAATAAAATTAGAAGAGATGTGCAAAGAATGCCAAAATCTTTGGAAAAATCCTACGAGAAAACGCATACAACATGACATGACAAATAAAGGAAAAACAAATGCAGTGGTGTACGGCTGGCCGAGAAACTAATGGGCTTGCGTCCGGACGTGTTACTCGTCCAGACGGCACACTGCCAGATCAATGATCAACAGAATCGCGCACGTTCGGACCAAAGAACAGGTTCGTCCTGACGTTTCACACTGGAAGCTGAAAAACAAAGAAAAATTTGTAGAAAAATAATTTTCTCTAAAGTTAGCTTCAGAACACGCATGTATAAATAACTGATAAGACAGTCAAATAGCAATTCAAAAATATGCAAAGTAAGGTATGATGTTTGTTGATATGATTTATAACAACTGAATTTTCTAAACAAGAGAGAAGTATTCAATGTTAGATCAGTCAAAAGTCAAACATTATCTTACTAGGGCTTAGTCACCGTCATCTGATACACTCCCCCTAAGAAGCAGCACTTTTTCTTTCACTTAGTCCATTATTGACCGTAAATCTCTCTAATTAGAATTTTTAGAAGCTAAAAATCAGAGAGTAAAAAAAATGTATTTTAAGAGAGCTTTGGATAGTGCACAATTTTTTCATCATATGAGAAAAACAACTATCTAGCATTAAGATGCAACATAAACCTTAGCAAATATCAGGCACAAACTCTCAATCATATATAAGCATATTCAATCAATACACAATGAATTGAAATATCAGGCAACAATACATATGATATCTTAAAAGCTATCAAAAGAAAAAATAAAATAAAATTCTACATCTTCTCCCCCAATTTTTTTTTTTTTTTTTTTTTTTTTTTTTTTTTTTTTTTATGTTGAAAAAAAAAATAACAAAAACATGCTTATGGAGAAAATAAATAACATCTAATCCTAGCATGTAAGGTAAGAGCAAATATGACCTCGAGGAGAGAGATTTGGAATTACCAAGACAAAAAAGCAGCTGCCTGACGTACTTTTTCTATAATCCCCATAAAGTACCTGCAGAAGTTTCTCAAAACAACAAAAGAAAATATGAGGATAGAATAAATAGTTCTCTAACAGAATGTAAGACATGAATAAGATATGGCATGATAAACAATACACTGCAAACGTACCTGACATGCAATAAGATTTAGGAACCAAAATCTTAGACAAGGTGAGACCTCACCAACTAGGCGAGTCCGCTCCCTCTCAAGGGGTGAATAGTCTTATCCTTCCTTGCTCATTCCTTCTTTACATGTGAGGTAGGGTTGTAAGCCATGTCCAATTTGTCCAAACAGGCTAGGACATTCTTCATCATGTAGACAAGCCTTCATAGATTTGAATTTCCTTGGGCTTGTAAGGCTTCAATCTGAAGCATTCGGCCTTAGTGTGGCCATTCTTGCCACTGCGACGGCATGAGGAAGAATCCCTTTGAGGGTATTGCCGCTTTTGCTGAGAAGCATGATGAGGCTTGGAAGGTTTAGAGCTAGACTTACCTGTCTTCAGCTCTTGTTTCCTAATCCGAGGCTTCTGGGAATGGATCTTAGGACACTGTGGCCTGATGTGCCCAGAGACACCACAATGATGGCTGGTAGTCTGACTTTGTTTACTGAAATGCTTCTTGACAGGCCTCTGCAGATTTAGGGTTAGTGTGATGTCCCGAATATTATTTGCCATTTTAAAGAATAAAACTTAATGGGATAAATAACAAAAATTAATTAGACGACTGAAAAATACAATAGGACACATAGAGAATATTTTATGGACCAAAGAAATAAATTTTACAAGGAGAAAATATGTGAGAATGAATGAGAAATGGAATAAATGCGAAAAATGGATTAAATAAATAAAATTAATGTGGCGTGTCCGGATGGCTCAAAAGGCTTGTCCGGACGGTACTTTATCAATACGAGGTGGACGCCTCATTTCACCCGGGTCTGGATGTCGGTCTTAATGCGTTCGGACAGCTTGCAACGAGTGGCGCACGCCTACTTAAACAGTTCACGTCAGGAAGGTGGTTAGTGTCCGTTTGGACGGTCTACTTAAATGGCGCGCGTTCGGACGGTTTATGATGCCCATCCGAACAGGTTCCGAATTAAAGAGGGCAGAACGCCCTTTTTCTTCTCAGCAGCTCGATTTTCCTCCCTATTTTCTACTGTTTTTCACCTAAAAACCGTGATATCTTGAAATCCAGCCGTCGAATCTTAGATTCAACTTCAATAACGTAATCCTCGAAGCCCGATCTATGTTTTGACCGAACGTTTTGAGGTAAATCGTTAAACTCGCATTTTTGGAGATTTTTAATAAATCTTGTAGAAATGAGTTTAACTTGGCATTTTCTCTAGGTTTGGTGTGGTTTGGAGTTGCTTCCCGAGCATTTGGTCTTTGCTTAGTGAATTTTTGGTAAGTTTTCCATAAACGTTAGTTTTTTGGTATTTTGCTAAAATGCTATTTATTTGTGATTAACCCTAAGTAATGCTTATGGGTTAGCAATATTGGGTTTAATAAAGTGATTAGAAATTTTGGATAAACATTTAGGAATTTTAGGGTTTTATGGGTAAATTAGCAATGTGGCTTTTTGAGCGATTAAAAAAAAACTATCTAATGTGACTATTAGTTAGAATGCTAACTAATGCAATGTATTGTATTTTTAGCGACACTTTACGGTTGAGCTTAGAGTCATTTGTACATTTGGGAGTACAAGCGACTTGAGGTGAGTATTCTACTCACTGAGAAAATATATATTTTTATATGTAATAGATTGATAAATATATATATATATATATATATATATATATATATATATATATATATATATATATATATATATATATATATATATATATATATATATATATATATATATTGTTTATGAATCCGAACCGACCATATGATGAAATATATATGTTTTGAGATAATTTGATTAGTTTCGATTATGTTCAATTATATCAATGATGTTTAAGAAATGATGCATGAGTGAAATGTGTTAAATTGATTTAAAGTGTTTGAGTGTGTGTTGCGGTTGGGATTTAAATTATGCAAAATTGTTTGAAAACATGTCATGTTGAAGCTGTTTAGATTTTATGAAGAAACTACGGTTTGAATGATTTCAAAGTATTTGATAAAATGTTGGATTTGTTTAGTTTTAAGAGAACGTGATTTAGCAATTGCATGATTTTATAGCATGATACAGTAGTGAAATATATATTGGTCAAGCACAAAACATAGTGCATGTAGTATAGAGCATACATACCCCAGCAGTATCAGTATATCAGTATTAGCAGCATCAGTAGCCCCAGTTCATGCATATCATATATAGCATTGTTTTATGAGTGATGTTTTTATGTTATGAATAGTTTTTACTAGACGTGTTGGTATGCATAAGTGTCTTAAATAAAAAGCGCTTATGTATATTTCTATCGGATGGTCGCATGTGTTAAGATGTCATACATTGAACTTGAAAGTACATGGATATATAACTGCCAAGGTGCGAGTAATGGCATGTCTATGAGTAAAAAGGTTGACTGTTATTGTTCTTCAGGAAAGACGTGTTAGCATAATTAAGTTTAACTCTAGTGCTCTCATGATCTACTGACGTTCAAGGCACGAAGCTGAAATACGATTAGCTGGTGTTACGAGTGTTTTGTTGAAGGATGTTATCCTAGTATAGAAGAGTAAGATGACATGTTTTATTGCTTAAGACTTGTGTGTATACGTGATATCTGTGATGGAGTGATCGTGTGCTCATACGTCTGAGTGACCGATGAAAAGTATTATTATAGAGGGATCTATATGTAGAAACTTCCAAGGAGGGATGACTGGAACTTCTACATATGCTCACAGCTATATAGTATGTTTTAAATGTTTTCTGAATAGTCGGTGTTTGCTGCATTAGCTATTGGTAAATTGTGGCTAATATAGTGCTCGCACGACTAAAAATAAAATAAAGGTTAGTTCTTTGTGAAAACTCAGTTAGTCTTATATCACTGAGGTCTTAATATGTTTTACACTAAGGCGATGAACTCATTATTTTACCTATGCGGATGTGGATACCACCACAACCGTGTAGATGATATTCCTGTGATTGCAGGTACTCCTGAGGTGGATGATGATCCGGTAGCATATTATTTGGGTTACTACGATTGAAGCCCGTAGCGACAGTCGTAGTGGGATAGGACTATGGTGTCCTTATTTTGAGTGCTTTTGTATATGGCTTGTAACGTATGTGTCACTTATTATTTTGTATAAGCCATTCTTTTGTAATAGTTATATGAAGTTAAGCCTTAAACAGATAGACTTGTGTTATGGCTCACTTTTGTATAGATAATAGGTTTATTTATAGTTATGCTTTTCCACTGTTTTTGATGGTATCATGATTTATTTCACTGTAGATGTAACTCTGTATATTAGGTGCATGTTATGGGGCATGTGCCTATATTGGCTGAGTGACACGTAGTCGTGCCACTACGATGAATCGTATTACGTTTTGTAAAAAAAAAAAAAAAAAAACGGGTCATCACAGCAAATGGTATCAGAGCAGTTAGTTCTAGGGTATGTTAGGAAAAGCGAAAAGCGGAAACCTAGGGTTGAGTTAAAGTCTAAGTATAAAGAAAGAGCCTTAGGATTCTAAAAGCTTTAATACGGATAAAAGGAAATTTTAGGATTTTTGTATGCATTACATGGATATTGTGATGCATTTAACCTCTCTTGCTCTGTGTTGTTTAAGTGGCATTTCATTATGTAGACAAGAATATGTCGCCTAGACGACGCCAAGCTCCACGCCGTTATCGAGATGAGGAGTTTGTTCATCAGAGTGGTGGTAATGCACCACCACCTCCACCTCCTCAAAGAGCTCATTATTAGAATTCTTTTTAGATAGCTGAGAAGAATTCATGATAAAAGGAGTCGACAAAAAATATGGATCACACTCAGGAAATTAATTCAAACACGAGTGTAACCGCCCTAATACCAATTGAAAAAATATAAACTCCTAATTTAACGTGTGTGTGTGTGCGTGTGATCGATTGTGCAACAAAATATTAAATGTGAAATTTGTTGGTGTGTAATTGGCTTCATTCTGTTGGACAAAATCACTTCTATGTAATGCTTTTATCCAGGGAAGCTGTTTTATATAGAGTCTACTCTTCTATTATGTTCTTCAAAGACTCTGTGAAGATTTCAAGGCAGTAAAATTCGGTTCCCTTGCAACCGTCCAGACGACGTGATATACCGTCCGGACAATCAACTGTCCGGACGACGAGAACTTTGTGTCGGGATCTTCCTCTATGTCGAGAAGCTTCGAACTATTCCAGCTTGCATCCGTCTAAATGTCGCAGCAGCACGTCCGGATGCCACTCAGTGTTCGTTCAGCTATGAGATTTCTTTCCAAAACACAGATATGGGAAGACAGCTGCAACCGTCCAGACGATGTGGATTCCCGTCCGGATGCACTCATTCACAAGTCAAGTCGAGCATTCAAAATTCAGATGTCCGAACGACAGTCTTCATGGTCCGGACGCGTGAGCTTCAGATATGGAAATTGCATGCATCGGATTCATCATCCGGATGACAGATTTTATGGTCCGGACGCGCCAACCCTTGATATGGAAATTGCGTACAGCTAAAAGGCGACCGTCCGGACGCTAGGGCAACACCATCCAGACACGGCTCTATTCAGGAAACAATTTCTACGAAATTTGGAAAGCCGATCGCACTGTTGTCCGTCCGAACATCTTATGACTACCGTCCGGACGGCGCCTAGGTATTTCAAATTAGATGCTCATTTGAACCTGGAGCCTATAAATAGAGAGCCTTAGGCTTGAGAATTGTAAGAATTTGGTATTGAATTGCGTAGTGCTTAGAGAGTTGTATTTTAGAATTAATGTGTTGAGTTAGTCTCTCTCAAGCCATTACCAAGTGCTATTGCTGTGCTGAACTGAAGTCTATTAGTATTTTATATTGGCAACATTTTGGTTGACAAAAATACTTTATGTAACGGTTGCTTTTTAACAAGATTATCGGTTCTATTCAGAGTCTTCAAGTAATATAGACAGTGTCTCATTTCAAAACATGTGACTGATCACAAATTTCTAGAAGATGTCCATGAAGATTCCTTGCGAATTCCAAGACAAAACAGCCGGTTCTTGTGCAACCGTTTGGACAAGCCTTTGAAGGCGTCTGGACGCCCCACAATGTCTATAAGTTTCAACGTTGAATATGTCCGGATGTCAAAGCAACACCGTTCAGACTCTAGGTCAAGCTTCTCCAATTTCTACACAGAGTTGGATTTCAGCAGTCGACACTGTTTAGGAAGTCTCTGCAAGACGTCCGGACGACATGGCTACACGTCCGGACGCTGTCCAGCATTTCAGAATATTCATGTGCTCCGTTTGAACGAGGAAAGGAGTTATAGCGAAGACCGTCCGGACGCTCGGCCAAGACGTCCGGACGTATACCTGTTATGGAAAAATTGCGCTATTCTGGAAGGCGGTCGCAGAAGACCGTCCGGACGAGGTTAACTTCGGTCAGGACGATCGATAGTCAGAGTTCGAATTTGTGCAGATTTAGGTTTTCTTTAACCATATAAATAGAGGGCTCTAGGCTTGTAAATTGTATGAATTCTGTAACGAATTCCATAGTGTTTAGAGGGGGTGTTTAGGGAGAATCGAAGTTCCGCTAGCTCTCAAGTCGTTGTCGGTGTGTGCTCAACAGTTTGTGTGAAGTCTATCTTAGGGGTCAGCCCTAAGGTAAAGGAATCTATCAAAAACCCCTTTAAGTAGGAGACTTGGTTGGGAAGTGTTCACGATGGGCTTCGTGTTATAGTTAAAGGTATGACTACTGCAATAGGTTTTGTGAGTACGAGTGCTTTGTAACTTGCTTTGTTTTTGGATAGTGGAGTTCCTGGGTTTGGTTGCTCCAGAGTGATTTTTCTCATCACAGAGTTTCCACTTCGTCAACAAATATCTGTCTTTTTATTTTTCGCATTTAAGATATTTTGTTGCACACAAATACACACTTGGTTGTTAGAAGTCATTATTTAATTTTCAATTGGTATCAGAGCGGGTATACTTGTGTTTGGATTTATTTCCTAAGTGTGATCCATGACTTCTTCTAACATAAATCTTCCTGAGTTCTCTGAAGATGATTTTTATGATTTCTCTAAAAATACCCTTTTGATAGGTAAACTCTTTAAGAAATCCAATAGAGAACTCAAGAAGATTAAGCAAGAAAAAGAGTCTTTGATTTTACAATTGTCTGAATCACATGTTTTGATTGACTCTTTGAAATCTGAGAATACCATGATACTGAATACTATTAATGAACTTGAGAATAAATTGAAAAAAATTCTCAAGTGATAATTTGAAAAGCATGCTTTGTATTCAGTTAGATGTTTCTAACAAGCCTGATTTAACTGTTGATGATTTAAGTACTTCTACTTCACATACTTCTGATTTTGAATTAGATTCTATTGATATTAAGCCTGTGATAGAAGATACAGCTTGTTTAGATAATTCTTGCTTAACTAATCATGTGATGCCTAAATCCAAGGAATCAGGAATACAATGTAAGTTTATTCCTAAGTGCCATAATTGTGGGAAGATTGGTCATATTAGGCCAAATTGTTATTTGTTGAAATCCCACAGGCCTTGGATTAAACAGGATGCTCTGAGGAAAAGTGAAGTTGAAGATTCTTCCTCATCAAAATATATCCCTCCGCATGGGAGACATATAAATGGTAAGGGCAATATTGTTTGTAAGTCTGTTAACCATATTTCTGCAGAGAAAGTCAAGCAACATTCCAACAAAAGAAGGCTGCCCACCTGTCATCACTGCGGCATCACTGGTCACATCCGATCCAAATATCCACAGCTCCAAGCTCAGAAGAAGAAGGCTCAGAGGAAGTTGCCTACTAAGACCACATTAGGTACTCTACCTTCGGCGGGACATCAGGTTCCATGGCATCAGCGGCAACAACAGTGGTCTGTTCTGAAGAACACATCAAGGCACTACAAGAAAAAGCCGCAAAAGCCTGATATCAACCATGCTTTATGAAGGGTTGCTAAGCTTGTTACAAGGGGTAGAAAATGTGGTTCCTCAAATAGAATGCAAGGCAAAAATAGGATATATAAGATATGACAATCAATGCAATGCAAACATACCTGGTATGCACTAGGATTTAGGAACCAAAAAATCCTAGGCATGGTGAGACTGCACCTATACTAGGTGAGTCCACTTCCCCTCAAGGGGTAAATGGTATCAAAGCTTGGTACACTCTGTTTAAGATTCAATTCTTGAGTATTTTTTTTTCTTTTCTTTTGACTTCTAGTTTTTATTTAAAATGTCTCTGAATCTTAATAATGTTCCTGCCTTTGATGGTACGAACTATGGCTATTGGAAAGCTCATATGCGATTCTTTTTAAAATCCATTGATTGTTGAAAAATTGTTGAAACTGGTTGGACTAAGCCAGCGGATGCAACTCTCGAAGCAGTCACTGAGAAAAACGCACGACTTACCAATGATAAAGCCCTCTATGCTTTATGTCAAGCACTTTCTCCGTTTGAATTCGCAAGAATCTCAAACTGTGACTCTGCTAAAAAAGCATGGCAAATCTTAGAAACAACATATGAAGGCACCAAACCGTTTAAATCTGTCAAATTTCAAATGTTGATTTCTAGATTTCAAGAAATTCAGATGTTGGAAGAAGAGACATTCGGAGAGTTTTACTCCAAAATGAGTGACCTAAGAAACTCAATAGTGAGTCTTGGGAAACCCGTCTCGGATGTAAAACTCATCCGTAAAATTCTAAGATCTTTGCCTAAGCATTTCAGAATCAATGTGACAACTATTGAAGAAAGCAAAGACTTGGAAGAAATGAAGATTGAAGAGTTGGTGGGATCTCTTCAAATTTATGAGATGTCCCTGCCCCGGGTCAAAAATATGAAGACCATTGCCCTAAAGGCTTATGAAAAGAAGGTCAAAGTCTCATCTGAAGATGACTCTGAGGATGAAGAAAAAGTTGTGGCCATGCTGGTCAAAAATTTCGAAGATTAATGAGGAATGAACGATTCAAGAAGACGATTTTTGAAAGAATAAAGAAGGCCCCCAGAGAATCTGAACCTGAGGAAGCTTAGAAGAAAGATCCCATAGGCCCAAGATGTTTTGAATGCTCAGGGTTTGGGCATATACGAGCTGACTGCGGGAACCTCAAGCAGGGCAAAGGGAAGGCTTACAATGTGACTCTCAGTGATGAATCCGAAGAAGAAGAAGCTCTTAAGCAAGAGAAATTTCTAGCCTTTGTGGCTCCACTTGTAGAAGAGGAGGATTCTTACTACTCAGAGCATAGTGATGAAGATGGAGAAGAACTCAAAGAGGCTTATAAAACCCTCTATGTAGAGTTCGAGAAGCTGAGGGAAGCTCGCAAGCAGCACATTCATGAGCTGAATAGTTTACAAAAAGAGAAAAGCTCACTGCTACTTAAGATACAGGGACTAGAGGAAAAGCTACTAGAGACACAACTACAATTGGAGAGGGTCATCGATGAGAAGCTGACCCATATGTTGTCAATCCAGGAAAGCCCAACAAACAAGATGAGACTCGAGTATGTAGCTCATTCCTCTGACATTCCTTCTACTTCTAGGACTGTCTTTGTTAAACCCACAGTCCCCGAGCCTCCATCCACTGCCGAGGATAAAAGGAAAGACAAAATCAATAGATATGTTCCAGTCACTCAGAAGCTCCCTACCATCAGAAGATCTCCCATATGCCATCACTGCTGGTTAAGTGGGCATGTCCAACCCCAGTGCTCCCTCCTCAAGGCTCAGAGAGTAAAGGTCAAGAAACAGGTGCCCAAACAAGCAAATTTCGGCATAAAACCTCTGGCCCAGTACCAAGCTCCATGGTATCATGCCCCACGGCATCAAGCTCCTCAATATCAAGCCTCATGGCATCATGCCCCACGGCGCCAGGCTCTTCAGCATCAACGGCCTCAACAGAGATTTGTTCCTGCCAATCATAGTGGCAAATCCAAGACCAACAAATCCAAGTACTTTAAAAAGCCGCAGAAGGAGGAGGATGATCAATACTGGAAGGAGCTACCTATTTGGATGCAGAGCATGATGTAGTGGGTGAATCATCAGATGAAGTCCTGTCAACAACCACCTACAGGAAGGCAGGCTTTGTAACGCCCAAGAAATAAATAAATTACTTAAAATAAGAATGTATTGAAATATTAGATAAATAAAAGTTTAGTTAATGCATGAATGTAAGAATATGTTTTTGGTATGTGAATATGCACATGTGAGAATATTAGACTTAATTGGCCTATGTAGAAATATGTATATATGTAAATATGTCTAATTAATCCGTGCATGAGGTTCTAATTATATGATGAGCTATATATATATATATATATATATATATATATATATATATATATATGTGACCAACCAGATTAAGAAACACGTACTAAGATGGTGACATTAGAGCACCGGTTTTCTAGCTTAGTGAACTAAGTGGGAAATATGGAATGTGAGTGGGATATTTTGGTGTGAAATGAGCTGGAATGTGAGTGGGATATTTTGGTGTGAAATGAGCTGGAATGTGAGTGGGAGAGGAGTCCTAGTTCGAATGAGATCAGGAGATAAGAGATATTTAAGAAATCTAATGATGATTTTATCCTAAACCCAGCCTTCACCGAACACTTGGTTGCTCCATAACCATAGATCATTTTTCTTGAAGAAATCTGGACCCCTCATGTTCTCTATAGATATGAGATTAAGCTTCAGCCATTATTCAAGAAAAACATCATCGAACTCCATTTCTGCATTAGACATCCTGCAACATTCCTACTTTCGGATAGAACAGAAAAACCAGAATTGAAATCATCCTCCTCATTGCCGTTTCTGTTATCAAAATGTGGAGAAGAGCTTAGAAACTCATACACATCTTTTCCTCCTTGTAACATTAACCAACCAGTAGCAAGTCAACAAAAAAAAAAAAATGCAACTTCAGCCCTCTGTTTTTCTTACACTTCCGGTCACTCTTGTTGTTTGGAGTTCTTGAGAGCGAGTGTAACACCTTGTGCTTGTCCCTCCGTGGTGTATTCCATATCCAACAGAAAAATGAACCAAGGAGCTCAGTTTCAGTTCATTCCTCACACCTTCGGACAGTAACCTTTGAAGAGACAAAGAAGAGTTCAACTTGAGTCTCAACCCAACCTGGGATTTTCGGTCAGCAGCTCTTGGTTTTCACCTCCAGCAATAGGTCCTTTATTTACCTAGTTGAACAAAGGAAATCTCCCCTTTCTCACCTTATAATCATGTCCTTACTTATCCTTCTTTTTATATGGATGCTAGTGGCCTTTGGATTCGGTTGACAGCAGCAAAAAGAGATAAGTGCAGAACTTGTTTCATCCAAGCAGAACCGGGTAAGCTTCCTAAAGGTAGAAGGATAACATGATAAGTATATAGGTAGATAGATGTTTAGATGGAGAAGAGATAAGCATGATTTGTTGTATGTATATATATGTATATGTACATAACAGAATCGGTAGTAAAATATGTATATTTATACAAAACAGAACCAGAAAATGATGTGTTTATGCTGTGAGATAAACTGAACCTGTTTGCTAAGAACTGACCGTGTAAAGTGTGAATGGTTATAGATGTGTGTTGTGGATATATATATAGTGCTGAAACAGAAATATAAAAAGGTGTGTGCTGTGCGTGCTGTGATGAAACAGAAGAAACAGAAAAATAAAAAGGTGTGTGTGCTGTCCTGCATGCAGTGAAATCCGTGTGTGCTGTGTGTGTGTGTCCAGGTGGATGTTTCAAGTGCAAGGTGCTGTATGTGGGAGTGTGATAGGTGAGCAGATGCTGTTTTTATAATAAAAGTATACCAATATAGTGGAAGTATAAAATATATATATATATGTATGCACTTAGACATGAAAAACCGTAGGTGTGAAGGTGTAAAAAATGTATGGGATTAAGTGCTCCTGCTGATGCTGTCTAATAAAGGTGTGTGAATTGTGATTTTGCTGTCAAATAAATAGTGAACGTGTGTGAAAAGTGAGGGGCAGAGCTGTGGTTTAGATTAGTGACAGAAACCAATAGAAAAACAGTGAAGGAAAATAAAAGGAGACTAAGAGAAACACATGGGGAGAAATAAAATTGCTTATTGGTAAGGTAGTGTTCGGGTTAGTGCAGAAAAGTGGAAAAAAATCTGTACCAAAAGGGAGTCAAATTTGTAAACAATGACTATAGGGTGTAGGATATAAAAGTTAATCAAATGGGAAGACCATAGGAGGCTTACTTAAGCACTAAAAATAATAATATAGTCGCCTATGTATATGTATACTCTTGATATGAATATATGGAAACTATATATATAATTTCTGCTATTATATGTATATATCTATAAGTTTTGTACACAACATGGAATATATATGTATAGTAGTGTCAAATACAAGAAATTATAGATTCCAAATATAGTGTTAAAAAGAAAGGTATATATATATATATATATATATATAATCTCTTTTGATAGTACAAAAATGATAAGGTTACAAACGAAAATGTGGTTATTAAAATATCCAAACAATTAATGGTTCCATGTACTTAAGGACTAGGAGAGATGATTATAAATGATAATTTTCTTAGCACTATTTACTAATTTCATATTTCATGAATATAACCCTGCAGTTGATATTTTTGTGGATCCTGTGGAAGCGAAGGACTGTAAGTATAAATTACTTACTGAGGGTAGCACTGGATTTCAATAATGTTGTGTTTATGTTTTATTTTAATTGGATGCGTGTGACTGGTTATTGCATACTGTTAATAATCAACCTATTAATATTGGGCGCGACGTCTCCCAAAGGTTCAGGATGGTAAGTATGCCTGAAACCGGAAACCATAATAATCATATTGATTGGGACGGCTTTCAAAGTACTAGAGGAGGGAGGTCTCCAATAGTGCGAAAATAAGTTAATTAAAATGTAATGTAGAGGGGACGGCCTCGAGAAAGACGTTAACCGGGGGGATGGCCCTTATAAGAGAGGAGTGCAATGACTATATTGAACTGTTAAACTTTGCATGAAAACTATCACTACATCATTATGTCATATCTCTGTTCCTTAAATAATGCATAAACCATTATGTTGTTGAATGACAGTTAGCTCACTCATGCAACTATGGGATTGTGGTTATAACCACCTTCTCATAGATGACTGTGCAGGCACAGACACTGACGGGTATCAGGATTATCAGGAGCCTTATGATGATCCTGGTTTCATAGATGAGACTGTCTAAAGTCTCCTTTTTATGATAGACTTGCTGAACAGTTTATCTTCCATGTCGTTATTAAGTTTTATTTTATGTACTTTCTAGACATCTTATGCTTTATTTTATGGTTTGTAATATGACTACTATTACATAGGACGTGAGCCGTGGTGGCCCTTATGTTATTGCTTTGGTGTGTATTTATTTGTAAGACCTTTTAATATTATTTTAATGTAAGTTGAGGTATTTCAATTAAAGCTCTATATGTGTTGAAAGGGAATTGTCCCTATCGTTTAAAAAAAAAAAAAAAAGGATATTCGTATTTTTCCGCTGCCAGATTTATCATCTCTGAATGGTTAATGACACGTAATTATCCAGATATAATTACTTACGCTTTTTGTAAAAAGCGGGTCGTTACAGTATGGTATCAGAGCAGTTTGCTCTGAGGACTATCAGACTTGACCATAGAAGTCTAAGTATTAACACAAGAGCTATAGGAAAATGAATTTTTTATAAACTCCTTAAAAGCTTTGGTATGAAGTTAAGCAACATAAGAGAATAGTAACTGTCACTTACAGTTTGGATTTCTATGATGATGAGAATGTATGCATGGTATGATTCCTATGGTTACATGTTTTACTTACTATGCAATTTAGAAAACATGTTGATATAATTTAGTAGAAATGCATATTAAATAAAGAATGGGCTATGATTATGCATAGGAATAACATTATTAACCATTGCGTACAGATAGAACTTGTATAGCATGATTCTCCATGCCTCTATCGATGTTGAATGATGTATACTACATATCCTTGATGAAAAATGACCATAGGCATAATATAGTTTTACCGCATGTTAGATAACATGTTGACATGAATAATATACTAAGTCAGAATTCTATTACCAAATGGGGAAAATGAAACCATTTTTGATTAATGAACGTTTTAGTGAATAGCATCATGGCCCCAAGACGACAACTTCCATGCAATCGCGATCATGAGGCAAATCGTCACGATGCTGAGGATAGAGAGTTTCCACCTCCACCTCCACCATTTTATGATGGAATTCCTCAAACCTTGGCGCAATTCATGGCTGAAACTACTAGGCAGCTCACTGAAGCAATTTCAAGAATTCCACGGCCTATGGAGCGAATTGAACGCCAGGGGTGCTCCATCAAAGACTTCGCAAGCCATCACTTTCGATCATTTAATGGTAATGAAGGACCCAATACAGCGGAAGCATGGCTTACAGACATCGATACGCTATTTGACACTCTTGGCTGCACGAGTGAACAAAAAGTACAGTACATAGCGCTGAATTTGACAGGCGAAGCGGGACGATGGTGGACTTCGAAGAAGTTATTATTGGCAGGACCGAGAAATGAAATTATTGTTACTTGGGAAATGTTCAAAACAGAATATAATAGGCGCTTTTTCCCAAGGGCTCAGAGGCAACTTCGGGCCATCGAATTCCAAAACCTTGTCCAAGGCAACATGTCGGTGGAACAATATTCTGCAAAGTTCATGGAATTAGCTAGGTTTGCTCTCAATCTGATTCCAGATGAAGAATCCAAGGCGGAGCGCTTTGAGAACGGCCTGACCCCTCGAGTCAAAGAACGAGTTATTTGCCATGAAATTAAAGATTTTGCTAGACTGGTGGAAGTTGCATCTCTCCCTGAGAGAGGAATCCGCGAATCGGCAGCAGCCTACGACATGAAGAAACGGTCGAAGCAACAGACCTCATACCCTGCAAAGAGGTCAGCAATGGGAAGTGACTCTAGGCCTTTCGTAGGGAAGAGTTTTCCACCTGCGCGTAGGAATCAAATGACCCCATGTATCAAATGTGGTAAGCAGCACGGAGGAGACTGTAGAGTGGGAAGCACAAGTTGTTTCAAATGCGGGAAGACGGGACACTACCTCAAGGATTGCCCTATGAACACTGCCGGAGGATCAAGGCAACAAGGAGGTGGATCTCAACAACAATACCCTGCACAAGCTCGGGTATATTCACTTACACCTGGAGGAGTCGATAATGATGAAGGATTTACAGATGTGGTGACAGGTACCATCCCTTTGTTCGGTAGACTAGCATGTACTCTTTTTGACTCAGGAGCTACGCGGTCATTCATATCATCAACATATGTTAAGCTATGTAGTATTAACACTCAACCCCTAGAACAAAACATAAATGTGGTTACCCCTACTGGTGATGTGATAACCTGTAGGAAATCAGTAAATAATTGCTCAATAAGGATAGGGGAGAGGATCTTACCTGCAAACTTAGCTGTATTTCAAATGCTAGGATTTGATATCATTCTTGGAATGGATTGGTTGTCAAAGTACTATGCTAGCATTGATTGTAGAAAGAAGGAGATCATTTTCCGACCCCCTCATGAAGAGGAGTTCATATTTCATGAATCTCGAGTACGAACTACTCCACCCCTTCTCTCCGCAATTCAAGCAAGTAGAAGTATTAGAAAAGGTGCACCAGCATTTCTAGCTTACGTGAAAGCTAAACCAGAAGTGGAGAAAAAGCTAGAAGATATACCTATTGCGAGCGGCTACCCTGACGTCTTTGCTGAAATCTCATCAGGGTTACCACCTGACCGTGAAATTGAATTCGCTATTGACGTGTTACCGGGAACTCAACCCATTCACAAGGCTCCTTACCGAATGGCACCAGCAGAATTAAAAGAACTGAAGCAGCAGCTGCAAGAGTTACTAGACCGGGGTTTCATTCGCCCTAGTGTCTCACCATGGGGAGCACCAGTACTATTTGTACGGAAAAAGGATGGTTCGATGCGTCTATGTATAGACTATCGTGAATTGAATCGTGTGACGGTCAAGAACAAGTATCCCTTGCCTAGGATTGACGATCTCTTTGACCAACTCAAAGAAGCCACAGTTTTCTCCAAAATTGATCTACGATCAGGGTACCATCAACTCAAGGTGAAAGAAGAAGATATCCAAAAGACGGCAATACGCACACGATATGGCCATTTTGAATTTTTGGTTATGCCATTTGGGGTGACTAACGCGCCATCTGTATTCATGGACTTAATGAACCGAGTATTTCACATGTACCTCGACCGGTTCGTAGTCGTGTTCATAGATGACATTTTAGTTTATTCCACTAATCATCAAGATCATAGAGAGCATCTGAAAACAGTATTGGGGATTCTGAGAGAGAAGAAGCTTTATGCCAAACTCAAGAAATGTGAGTTTTGGTTGGAAGAAGTCTCATTTCTAGGCCATGTAATATCAAAGGATGGGATAGCTGTGGATCCAAGCAAAATTGAAGCGGTAACAAATTGGGAGCGGCCAACAAATGTCCACGAAATCCGAAGTTTCTTGGGACTGGCTGGATACTATCGGAGATTCGTAGAAGGGTTCTCTAAACTGTCAGGCCCCTTGACTACTCTAACAAAGAAGAACGCTCACTTTGTCTGGAGTGAAGAATGTGAAACAAGCTTCCAAGAACTTAAGCAGAGGTTAGTGTCAGCACCTGTCCTTACTCTTCCTGTGGAATCTGAGAAATTTGTCATTTATAGCGATGCATCTCTCAAGGGACTGGGCTGCGTGCTCATGCAACAAGGCAAGGTAATTGCCTATGCATCCAGGCAATTGAAGAATCATGAACGAAACTATCCAACTCACGATCTAGAACTTGCAGCAATAGTGTATGCCCTGAAAATCTGGAGGCACTACCTGTTTCAAGAGAAAGTAGAAATCTACACCGACCATAAGAGCTTGAAGTACATTTTTACACAGAAGGAGTTGAATATGAGGCAGCGGAGGTGGCTAGAGCTTATAAAAGACTACAATTGCTACATCCTGTACCACTCAGGGAAAGCGAATGTAGTTGCCGATGCCTTGAGTAGGAAGTCTCAGAGTGGCACCCTTAATACTTTGTATGCCTCTGATCAGCTTGCGCAACAGTTAGGGATGATTCAGTTAGATGTTACTCCAATTGAGGAGCAGGCCGCCAACGCAACGCTTCTAATTCAACCATTAATCTCAAATAGGATTAAGGTTGCTCAAGAAAACGATCTGGAACTACAAGAACTCATGGAGAAAGTTAAACGCAGTGAAGCCCCTGGATTCCACTTCACGAATGATGATTTGTTGAGAACTGGAGATGCCAGGACAGTTGTACCTAATGATGCAGAGCTAAAGAGGGATATTCTAGACGAAGCCCATAAGACTAAGTACACCATACATCCGGGGAGTACGAAGATGTACCAAGATCTAAAGAAGAAATTCTGGTGGCGCGGCATGAAACGTGATATTGTTGAATATGTGGCTCAATGCCATGTATGTCAACAAGTAAAAGCTGAACATCAAAGGCCTGCAGGACTTTTACAACCCCTCAGTGTTCCAGAGTGGAAGTGGGATCAGATCGCCATGGACTTTGTAGTAGGCCTACCAAAGGCACCCACATGCCAAGATTCTATTTGGGTGATAGTTGATAGACTAACTAAGAGTGCTCATTTTATTCCATTTCATATCACAGATTCAGTGCCAAAACTGACTGAATTATATGTGAAGGAGATTGTCAGGTTACATGGGATCCCTACCTCTATTGTGTCAGACAGAGACCCGAGATTCACTTCTCGATTTTGGACATGCTTACATGAAGCAATGGGAACGAAGTTGAACATCAGCACTGCTTATCACCCTCAGACAGATGGGCAGACCGAAAGAACCATTCAAACCCTGGAAGATATGTTAAGATTGTGCGTACTTGACTTTAAAGGTAAATGGATTAGATATCTACCTTTAGTTGAGTTTGCCTATAACAATAGTTATCAATCGACTATTGGTATGGCCCCATATGAGGCTCTCTATGGACGTAAGTGTAGATCCCCGTTGTATTGGGATGAGGTCGGGGAAAGACAACTTGTTGGGCCAGAATTCATACAAGAGATGAAGGACAAAGTCACTCTTATTCGTAAGAGGATGTTGACAGCTCAGAGCAGACAGAAAAAGCTACCCAGACAAGCATCGTCGTAAGTTGGAATTTGAAGTTGGTGACCTTGTATACTTGAAAGTTTCACCAATGAGAGGAGTGATGCGTTTTGGCAAGAAGGGAAAACTGAGCCCGAGATTTATTGGACCTTTTGAAGTAACTGAGATAGTTGGCCCAGTGGCATACAAAATCCGTTTACCTCCTGCTTTATCAGGTGTGCATGATGTATTCCACATATCCACCCTAAGGAAGCATGTGCACGATCCGTTGCATATTGTTGATTTTGAACCATTGCAAATACAAGAAGATCTTCAATATGAAGAAATGCCCGTCCAAATTCTTGACCACAAGGAACAAAAGCTCAGAACGAAGACCATTCCTTTAGTTAAGGTCCTTTGGCGAAATCACAACATAGAGGAAGCGTCATGGGAGCTTGAACAAGATATGCGAAATAAATATCCGTATTTGTTTTGAGGAAGCTCGAGTTTATGAAACCACTAGGGAAACTAGCTGGGGAAGATAATATAGGTAGTCCTGATGCACCATGAGTTCGGGTGGGGCGGTTCAGTGGATTATCCTCCTCCCGAGCAAATTTTTAGTGATGCGGAAAAACGATTAGGTAAGTGTTTATGAATTTTAAATAAGTAGGAGTGTTTTCCATGCATACATGTCAGAATTTAAATTTCGGGGACGAAATTCTGTTAAGGGGGGTGGGATGTAACGCCCAAGAAATAAATAAATTACTTAAAATAAGAATGTATTGAAATATTAGATAAATAAAAGTTTAGTTAATGCATGAATTTAAGAATATGTTTTTGGTATGTGAATATGCACATGTGAGAATATTAGACTTAATTGGCCTATGTAGAAATATGTATATATGTAAATATGTCTAATTAATCCGTGCATGAGGTTCTAATTATATGATGAGCTATATATATATATATATATATATATGTGACCAACCAGATTAAGAAACACGTACTAAGATGGTGACATTAGAGCACCGGTTTTCTAGCTTAGTGAACTAAGTGGGAAATATGGAATGTGAGTGGGATATTTTGGTGTGAAATGAGCTGGAATGTGAGTGGGATATTTTGGTGTGAAATGAGCTGGAATGTGAGTGGGATATTTTGGTGTGAAATGAGCTGGAATGTGAGTGGGAGAGGAGTCCTAGTTCGAATGAGATCAGGAGATAAGAGATATTTAAGAAATCTAATGATGATTTTATCCTAAACCCAGCCTTCACCGAACACTTGGTTGCTCCATAACCATAGATCATTTTTCTTGAAGAAATCTGGACCCCTCATGTTCTCTATAGATATGAGATTAAGCTTCAGCCATTATTCAAGAAAAACATCATCGAACTCCATTTCTGCATTAGACATCCTGCAACATTCCTACTTTCGGATAGAACAGAAAAACCAGAATTGAAATCATCCTCCTCATTGCCGTTTCTGTTATCAAAATGTGGAGAAGAGCTTAGAAACTCATACACATCTTTTCCTCCTTGTAACATTAACCAACCAGTAGCAAGTCAACAAAAAAAAAAAATGCAACTTCAGCCCTCTGTTTTTCTTACACTTCCGGTCACTCTTGTTGTTTGGAGTTCTTGAGAGCGAGTGTAACACCTTGTGCTTGTCCCTCCGTGGTGTATTCCATATCCAACAGAAAAATGAACCAAGGAGCTCAGTTTCAGTTCATTCCTCACACCTTCGGACAGTAACCTTTGAAGAGACAAAGAAGAGTTCAACTTGAGTCTCAACCCAACCTGGGATTTTCGGTCAGCAGCTCTTGGTTTTCACCTCCAGCAATAGGTCCTTTATTTACCTAGTTGAACAAAGGAAATCTCCTCTTTCTCACCTTATAATCATGTCCTTACTTATCCTTCTTTTTATATGGATGCTAGTGGCCTTTGGATTCGGTTGACAGCAGCAAAAAGAGATAAGTGCAGAACTTGTTTCATCCAAGCAGAACCGGGTAAGCTTCCTAAAGGTAGAAGGATAACATGATAAGTATATAGGTAGATAGATGTTTAGATGGAGAAGAGATAAGCATGATTTGTTGTATGTATATATATGTATATGTACATAACAGAATCGGTAGTAAAATATGTATATTTATACAAAACAGAACCAGAAAAATGATGTGTTTATGCTGTGAGATAAACTGAACCTGTTTGCTAAGAACTGACCGTGTAAAGTGTGAATGGTTATAGATGTGTGTTGTGGATATATATATAGTGCTGAAACAGAAATATAAAAAGGTGTGTGCTGTGCGTGCTGTGATGAAACAGAAGAAACAGAAAAATAAAAAGGTGTGTGTGCTGTCCTGCATGCAGTGAAATCCGTGTGTGCTGTGTGTGTGTGTCCAGGTGGATGTTTCAAGTGCAAGGTGCTGTATGTGGGAGTGTGATAGGTGAGCAGATGCTGTTTTTATAATAAAAGTATACCAATATAGTGGAAGTATAAAATATATATATATGTATGCACTTAGACATGAAAAACCGTAGGTGTGAAGGTGTAAAAAATGTATGGGATTAAGTGCTCCTGCTGATGCTGTCTAATAAAGGTGTGTGAATTGTGATTTTGCTGTCAAATAAATAGTGAACGTGTGTGAAAAGTGAGGGGCAGAGCTGTGGTTTAGATTAGTGACAGAAACCAATAGAAAAACAGTGAAGGAAAATAAAAGGAGACTAAGAGAAACACATGGGGAGAAATAAAATTGCTTATTGGTAAGGTAGTGTTCGGGTTAGTGCAGAAAAGTGGAAAAAAATCTGTACCAAAAGGGAGTCAAATTTGTAAACAATGACTATAGGGTGTAGGATATAAAAGTTAATCAAATGGGAAGACCATAGGAGGCTTACTTAAGCACTAAAAATAATAATATAGTCGCCTATGTATATGTATACTCTTGATATGAATATATGGAAACTATATATAATTTCTGCTATTATATGTATATATCTATAAGTTTTGTACACAACATGGAATATATATGTATAGTAGTGTCAAATACAAGAAATTATAGATTCCAAATATAGTGTTAAAAAGAAAGGTATATATATATATATATATATATATATATAATCTCTTTTGATAGTACAAAAATGATAAGGTTACAAACGAAAATGTGGTTATTAAAATATCCAAACAATTAATGGTTCCATGTACTTAAGGACTAGGAGAGATGATTATAAATGATAATTTTCTTAGCACTATTTACTAATTTCATATTTCATGAATATAACCCTGCAGTTGATATTTTTGTGGATCCTGTGGAAGCGAAGGACTGTAAGTATAAATTACTTACTGAGGGTAGCACTGGATTTTAATAATGTTGTGTTTATGTTTTATTTTAATTGGATGCGTGTGACTGGTTATTGCATACTGTTAATAATCAACCTATTAATATTGGGCGCGACGTCTCCCAAAGGTTCAGGATGGTAAGTATGCCTGAAACCGGAAACCATAATAATCATATTGATTGGGACGGCTTTCAAAGTACTAGAGGAGGGAGGTCTCCAATAGTGCGAAAATAAGTTAATTAAAATGTAATGTAGAGGGGACGGCCTCGAGAAAGACGTTAACCGGGGGGATGGCCCTTATAAGAGAGGAGTGCAATGACTATATTGAACTGTTAAACTTTGCATGAAAACTATCACTACATCATTATGTCATATCTCTGTTCCTTAAATAATGCATAAACCATTATGTTGTTGAATGACAGTTAGCTCACTCATGCAACTATGGGATTGTGGTTATAACCACCTTCTCATAGATGACTGTGCAGGCACAGACACTGACGGGTATCAGGATTATCAGGAGCCTTATGATGATCCTGGTTTCATAGATGAGACTGTCTAAAGTCTCCTTTTTATGATAGACTTGCTGAACAGTTTATCTTCCATGTCGTTATTAAGTTTTATTTTATGTACTTTCTAGACATCTTATGCTTTATTTTATGGTTTGTAATATGACTACTATTACATAGGACGTGAGCCGTGGTGGCCCTTATGTTATTGCTTTGGTGTGTATTTATTTGTAAGACCTTTTAATATTATTTTAATGTAAGTTGAGGTATTTCAATTAAAGCTCTATACGTGTTGAAAGGGAATTGTCCCTATCGTTTAAAAAAAAAAAAAAAGGATATTCGTATTTTTCCGCTGCCAGATTTATCATCTCTGAATGGTTAATGACACGTAATTATCCAGATATAATTACTTACGCTTTTTGTAAAAAGCGGGTCGTTACAGGCTTGGGTCAGACAGAAGGAAGACATTCACCCCTTGAGGGAATATGAACTCTAGTTGGTGAAGGTACTCATGCCTAGGATTTGGTTCCTAATCCTATAGCATCAGGTTTGATTGCATTGCATATTCTTCTACTATTATATCTTGTGTTGCTTTGCAATTAGGAACCACTGTTATTTGCCCCCTATTTCTCTTGAAAGAATCTTGCATGTACTATTTGGGGAAGACAGAATAAGCATGCGGGGCGACTGTTTTTCTGTACTAGCAAGTTTGAACCTTCACAGGTTTAATCTTGCATTGCATGCTCATTTTATGATGTTGTTTCCATCTCTCTTATTGGGGGAGAAAATGCAGGGAATTTTTTTTCTTTTCTTGGCATGTCAGATATTGCTTGTATTTTTGCCTGATATCTCAATTCATTATGCATTAATTAACTATGCTTAAATATGATTGAGAGTTTATGACTTTATATCTGCCAAGTTTTTCCTGTGCATGTAAAAGTTGGATAGTTACTTTCCTCATGCGATGAAAATGTGCACTATCCAAGGCTCCCCTAAGGTATATCTTTTCCTCTCTAACTTCTTGCTTATGGAAATTCTAAATAAGAGAGATGTTTTTGATAAGATGGTCAAATTGACCAATATGCTAGTTGAACCTAGAGCCTAAAAAATCTATCATTCTCTCTAGGTTGCAGCACCAGTAAAAAACAAGCAGCAATTCTTTTGATTTTTGTGTTATATGCTTATATTCACTGCTTCTATGCTGAATTAGCTTTATATCTTGTCCTTCATGGTGCAAGTAAAAATTTACCTTGTCCTTCATGGTACAAGTAAAATAATTAGGTGCTGCATCTTAGGAGGAGTGTATCAGATAAGGGCGGCTAGGCTCTAGTAAAATAAGGTTTGACTTTTGATTGATCTTCACTAATTTTCTCTTTTGTTTAGAAAATTCAATTGTTTCAAGTCTTATCAGTGAACTTCGTACCTTGTTGAGAAAGTCTTCACACACACACACACACACACAGACGCATTGCATGAGTTGAGTAATCTATTTAAAATTTATGTTTGCAGGAAATGTTTGTGCTGATTAAACTTTAAACTCTCCTTTATATCTCTGCATGCTGTCTGCTTTATCAGTTGATTATACATGCGTATTCTGAAGCTAACATTAGGAAATTTTTTTTTTTTTGCAATTTTTCCTTCAATTTTTGTGTTTCAGTGTGAAGTGTCAATACGGTCTCTCCATGCTTCCAGACGAATGCGGCTCAAACGACCAGACGGTAAGGTTACATGTTCGAACGCGCACAACCTGTCGCATGCTTATGTGGCAACACGTGTCCAGACGGGTTAGTGAGCCGTCTGGACAGGGACCTTACAGGTTATAAATCGGGTTTCAACCCTAGTCGCCGCATAGTCCTTTGTCCCTACACATTTTTTTCATACATTTTGTCTTCTAGTGCTATTTTTCTCATGGTTTTCACAAAATCTCGGCTTATTTTGTCCTCTTGTGCTTATTTATCTCCATTCCAGGTACTTTTTCAGTTCTCTTTATTCTTTTCAGTGTCTTGATAACTGTTAGAATATTGAATTTTCTTTGGGAATGTTTTTGAGAATATGAAATGCATATTTGTGATATCTGCTGTGTTGGGATCATATGTTTCAGTATTATTTTGGACTGTATTGTGATTTTTTTTTGCTATGTGTAATTTTTGGAAAAGTCCATTTTACTGCCGTTATAATACCGGATTTTCTTTGGAACTAACAAGAATCTACAATTTTTAAGATTATTTGTGGCAAATCTTGTTGGTTATTTTTTTGCAGAATCATGTCTGCTGTTAGTCCACAACGCAGAGTCCGACAGAGGACAGAAGGAGATATGGCAACCCTTAGAGCTAAAATTATGGACAGACCAGTCATTGCTGAGAGGAATGTAGTTCGTGCAGACATCATGGTGGCTCATCTGGACAGTATCCACAAGATTATCCAGACCTACCATTGGGGATATCTCCACAACTGTGCCTGTGTTGTGCTCACTAGGCTTGTCAGATTATTTTATGCGACCCTCTAGGTTATTCAGAATGATGATCGTGGGGTGGTTCTTCAGTCCTCTGTGGACGAACATATTATCACTGTTGATCTTTAGATCATCAATCAGTTCATCGGGGTGCCAGTACTCCAGATTTCTGCCAGTCCATACAATGAGGTAGTATTGCCTCCTTCTCTGGATGATCTCAGAGAATTCTTCCATATTGTCTCTCAGGGAGAGAAGCGTGCCACTTCCATCAAGATCGGTGCCCTTACTGCCCCACATCGCATGCTTGCCAAGATTGTTCAGCACAACCTCTGGCCCGTTGTTAGGCGCAGTGATCTGATCTCGAAGAGGGCCCAGTTTGTCTTTGCCATCTGTCTTTGTTTGCCTTTCTACCTATGGAAGCATATTTTGGGGATTATCCTGGAGGCTTGTGATGAAGGCCATACCGGTCTCCCTTTTGGCTGCCTGCTCACTCAGATTATTTTACAGTCAGGCATCGGTGTAGTTGGAGAGCCGAAAATGAAGATCTAGGATCCCATCAACAAGCAGACATTGATGAAGTCCAATGCCCAGCTGTAGCAAGACGATCAGGATGATGATGTGCCACCGCCCCCTCATAGTCATGTAACAGTACCTGATATGGCATCCTCTTCTTAGACTGCTCCTCCACCTCAGCAGGATGCTAGTTATGCTCAGATTTTGGAGGCAGTGGCATCTATACAAGGGGGTATGAGTTCCATATAGTTGACCATGTCATCTATGCAGCAGTCCATCTCTACCATGCAATAGAAGGTTCACTCTGTTGGTCTCCGTGTAGAGCAGAACCAGCTAGATCTCCAGGAGTATCTCAAGTACCATCATCCATTTAGCAGTAATGATGAGGATGATTCGCTTGTGGCAGAGGCTGCTTGATTTTAGTTTGTGCTTGGCTTTTATTTTTGAGACAATTTCTCTATCTTTTTTTTGGGATAATTTGTTAAACATTTTTAACTCCTAGATATTATTACTTTGCTTACCCCTGTCCTTCTGAGACATTTAGGGGGAGTAACTTTTATGTGGTTTTTCTCATTACTCTGTTTTACCCTTTGTCCCTTTGTGACAAAAAAGATGAGTAATTTTTGATTTGGACCGGGATTATATTTCTAAATCAGTCAAGTGATTTTTGTCCAAAAATGACCAAATGGGGAGTTTGTTGGTGTGTATTTGGCTTCATTCTGTTGGACAAAATCACTTCAATGTAATGATGCTTTTATACCAGGGAAGCTGTTCTATCCAGAGTCTACTTTTTTATTATGTTCTTCAAAGACTGTGAAGATTTCAAGGCAGTTAAATTCGGTTGAGTTATTGTGCTGAGTTAGTCTCTCTCAAGCCGTTGCCAAGTGCTGTTGCTGTGCTAAACTGAAGTCTATCTTGGGGGTTCGCCCTAAGGTAAAGGATTCCATTGAAGACCCATTCAAGTAGGTGACTTGGTTGGGAAACATTCGTGTTGGGTTACACGTCAGAGTTCAAGGTGCGACCACTGCATAAGGGTATGTGAGTGCTACTGCTTTGTAACTAGCTTTGTCTTCTGAATAGTGGATATCCTGGGTCTGGCTGCCCCATAGTGATTTTTCTTTTAATAGAGTTTCCACTTCGTCAACAAAATATCTGTCTCTTTATTTTCCGCATTGTGATATTTTGTTGCACACTTTTGAACACACTTGTTAAAATTATAAGTCCTTTAATTTTCAGAATTTAAAAGAGACAAATATTTTGTTGACAAAGTGGAAACTCTTATCAAGAGAAAAACCACTCTGGGGCAGCCAAACCCAGGAAATCCACTATTCAGAAGACAAAGCTAGTTTCAAAGCACTTGTACTCACATACCTCTGATGCAGTAGTCATACCTTTAATTATGACACGTACCTATACGTGAACACCTCCCAACCAGGTCTCCTACTTGAAAGGGTCTTCAATGAAATCCTTTAGCTTAGGACTCCTCCCTAAGCTAAACTTCACGAGTTGATCAAATCACACAATAAACACCCTAAGAGAGTTAGCACAAATCTCAATCTCTGCCTAAACACCCTCTCTTAGTTCAAAGGAATTCAATACCTAATTCTGTAAATAATACAAGCTTAGAGACTTCTATTTATAGGCTTTAGAAGACCTATTACAACATTGATTCAGAGTTCTCTAGCGGCATCCGGACGGCAAGCAGCAACCAACTTCTATAACGCACTTCACGCGTTTCTTCATTAAACTTCAGTCTTCGCGTCCGGACGATGTTGCCCTAGCGTCCGGACGGTTGCATGCTGTTTTCACCAACTGTGTCTTCTGAGCTATTCAGAATCTTCTCGAACACTGAAGGGCGTCCAGACATTTTCCTAGGCCATTTGGACGGCAACTAGGGAAACTGACTTTTTCTGAGTTGTAAACTGCGCAGAATCTTCCTGGAATTCGGAATTTGTCTTCTTGATACTTGTGACACTGATACTTGTCATATTAAGGCCTTTCCATAGTTGAGAAAATATGCTCTGAATATTTTGAAGACTCTGAATAATTAAGGTGTCCCTGTTTCAATAGTACACTAACATGGCACTGATTTTGTCAACAAAATGTAGCCAATAAAACTAACAGAGATGTTCTACACAACCTTCCGGACGCTAGGGCAAGCTGTCCGGACACGCTTCAGCAACTTATGAATAATTGTTGCTAACCATCAGGACGCCCAATGTCTTGTCCGGACGCCGCTTAGGGAAATCCGAGTTTGTGTCAAATTAGGTTTTCCAAAGCCTATTTAAAGGGGCTCCTAGGCTGTGTATTTGTAAGAATTATGTATTGAATTCCTGTGTGCTAAGAGAGGGTATTTATGTAGAAACTGTTAGATTTGCTAGCTCTCTTAGAGTTTATATTGTGTGATTTGATCAACCATTGAAATCTAGCTTAGGGAGGAGCCCTGAGCTAAAGGAGTCCATTGAAGAACCCTTTAGACAGAAGGTCTGGTTGGGAGGCGCTCACGTATAGGTATGTGTTAGAGTTCAAGCTACAACTACTGCAACAGTAGTATGTGAGTACGACTGCTTTGTAACTAGCTATTTCTTCTGAATAGTGGATTTACTGGGTCTGGCTGCCCCAGAGTGGTTTTTCTCTTTGTTCAAAGAGTTTTCACTTCGTCACCAAAATATCTATCTTATTTATTTTTCGCATTTATATTTTGATTGATTGGTTGGTCACACACACACACACACACACACACTAGTATGAGTCTTATTTTTTCAATTGGTATCGGACGGGTTCACTCGTGTTTGGATTAATTTCTTGAGTGTTATCCTAGATGCTTTATTTTTTGTTCTAACATGTCTCACAATCTTAAATCCATAGACATTTGGCATATTGTTGAATCTGGTTGGACCCCATCGGATACAACAGCTGTTGAAATGTCTATTGTTCAAACAAGTGCTTGTCTTTCCAATGATAAAGCCCTAAATGCCCTTTGCCAAGCTCTTTCACCATCTGAATTCTCATGAATTTGGCATTGTAAAATTGCTCAAGAAGCATGAGAAATTTTGGAAACCGCAGATGAAGGCACGAAAATTGTAAAATCTACCAAACTTCAAATGTTGGCTTCCCATGAAGGAATTAAGATGCAAGAGGATGAAACTTTTAATGAGTTTCACACCAAGATCAGCTACTTGAGAAATTCCATGATGAGTCTCGGGAGGAAGATTTCGTATGCAAAGCTCATTAAAAAGATACTAAGATCTTTGCCTGAGCGTTTCAAAATTAAAGTAACTACTATTGAAGAAAGCAAGGATCTTGATGCCATGAAGATTGAAGAGCTCGTAAGATCTCTTCAAACCTATGAGTTTTCCCTACCCCCTGCCAAGAAGGTCAAATCCATTGCACTCAAGGCTGCAAAAGGTAAAAGCAGAGTTTCTTCAAATGAAGACACCAATGAAGATGACGGATTAGCCATGCTTGCCAGAAATTTCAAAAAACTGATGAAGAACTAGAAATTCAAGAAGAATAAGTTTTCTGAAAAGTTAAAAGGTGACCCCAAGGAAGCTGAACAAGATGAAGCTGACAAGAAGGATCCTAGAGGTCCTAGATGCTATGAATGTTCAGGCTACGAACACATGTGGGCAAATTGTGGAAATCTCAAACAGGCAAAGGAAAAGGCTCTCAATGCTACTCTCAGCGATGATTCAGAGAAAGAAGAGATTCCAGGTAAAGAGCAAAAATTTATGGCATTTATCACTCTACATGCTGACCCTGAGGAGGCCCAGTCTTACTATTCTAAGAGTAGTGATAAGGAACATCTCAAAGATGCCTACAAAGTTCTCTACATCAAGTTCATGAAACTGAGAGAGACGCACGAACAAAATGTGCTGGAGTTGAACAACTTGAAGACATAGAAAAGCACATTACTTTAGAAGGTCAAGGATTTGGAGGATGAGTTGGTAAGTGCACAGTTGCAATTGGAGAGGATCACTGATAATAAGCTAATCCAAATGTTGTCTGGAGAGAAGTGCTCATCTGACAAAACTGGTCTCGGGTATGTAGCTTCTGGTACTGATATTGCCTCTACTTCAAAAACTATGTTTGTAAAGCCTACAGTTACAGAGCCTCAGATTGCCTGTGAGGATAAGGGTAAGGGTACAATTGGGGGAGTGGCTAAAATTTCTGAAGAATTTGTCAAGAAGTCTCCCACCAAAAGAAGCCTACCCACATGCCATCATTGTGGCATCAGCGATCATATCCGACCCAATTGTTAACCAAGAGATATGTTTGTATTTGAAATTATTCAAATCATATACTCAAATCAAAAATAAAAGAAAGATGTAGTTTATAAGATTTTAACGTATGATAGAGGCCATAGGTCGAACCACCTTATGGTGTGTTTGGAATTGCAATTTTGTGAAAAAAAAAAAAAAAAAAAAGTATGATTTTAAATTAAATCGCCAAAAATAAATCGTTTAGAAATTACACTTTTAAAAAATTGTGATTTGAAAAAAATAGATTTTTGCAATTTTAAAGGCTTTTTTGAAAACGCATATTTTTAAAAGCTAACTTGCAATTTTAAAGGCCAAATTGCGATTTTACCAAACCTTTAACTCAATTTTTAAAAATCACTTTTTCAAATCATACATTTTCAAATCGTGCTTTCTAAAATCGTAAACTCAACGCTTCTTTATTTCTACATCTTTCTCTCTTTCTTTTATGTGTTTAGATTATTATTAGTTCCTATAACGTAAGATTGCTGGTTAGAGCACTAGGAGCAGCTTCCCTAAATCTCACTCTCTTCTCTACATGTAAGGAAAACTCTTAAAAAATCACTTGAATCAAGTCTCCTTGTTATGACCCAATTGTTAACCTAAATTTAAGGGATACATTACGTTTTCATAATTATTGGGTTAAATACAATTCACCCCCCCTCCCAAAGTTGTCACTCGTTTTCAATTTTGCCTCTAATATTTAAAAATTTGCAATGTGCCCCCACAAAGTTTCCCGATTTTTCAATGTTGCTATTCTGTTAGTCTTTTTCGTCTGATTCGATGGAATGGGTATTACGTGCGTGTCACGTGACTTTACCCTCACTCCAAAATGTCGTCGTTTATGCTTGCGATTGATATACGCACCTTCTCTAAAACTCCATTTTACCCTCACGTCCATCACGGCAAACCAGACCACACTGGAGTTAACCAAGCCACAGCGACGACAACGAGACCACCCCAGCAAACCAGACCACGCCGGTTGCTTCGAGATCCGATTCACCCAGCGACTTTGCTGGTTCCAGTGGTCATCGAAGGTTCCAAAATGTTGTGGGTTGGTAGTCAGCTGGATGTGTATACCTTTCCTTGTGTGTTGAGGACTTGTGGGGGCGTACCAGACTTGGCGAGGAGGAGGGAGGTTAACGTGCATGTGTTAAGAGTTGGGTTTGAGTCGGATGTCGACGTGGTTAATGCTTTGATCACACTATATGTTCTAAGTGCACGATTGATGTTCGATAGAATGCCGAGGAGAGATAAGATTTCGTGGAACGCAATAATTTCTGGGTATTTTGAGAATGGAGAGTGTTTGGAAGGGTTAAGATTGTTTCTTTTGATGCGTGAACTTTCTATTGATCCAGATTTGAAGACCATGACTAGTGTAATCTCTCCGTGTCAGCTTCTTGGTCATGTGAGATTAGCCAGGGAATTCCATGGTTATGTTATGAGAACAGAGTTTGGAGTCGATGTTTCACTATATAATTCTTTAATTCAGATGTTTCGGTGTATAATTCTTTAATTCAGATCTTGAATGCATGCAAGATCCACGGCCAAGCGAACTCGCCGCACATCATATCTTCGAAAAGGATTGAACTAGTGCTGGGTATTATATTCTCCTATGTAATCTCTATTCTGATAGTGGTAAAATTTTATGATTTTGAATAAAAATCATGCCATAAAATCAAGTTTTGGTGAGAAGAATTGAAGAAAAATGTTTTTTTTTTTTTTTTTAAGGGCAATTCGGTAATTGATTGGTACAGAATGAGGGTAAAAATGGAGACTTTAGTACCGAGAAAGTCACATGCCATGCACGTGATGCCCATTCCGTCTAGTCTGATGGAAAGGGCTAACAAAATAATGACATTGAAAAATCGAGAAACTTTGTAGGGTCATATTACAAATTTTTAAAGATTTGAGGCAAAATTGAAAACGGGTGACAACTTTAGGAGATCAATTGTATTTAACCCACAATTATTTAATTGTGAAAACTGTAGGTAAACAAAGAAATGAAGTCATTAACTCATCTTTTTTCTTTCTTTTTTTGTCTTCTTCCTCTAGGCCCGCATTTGGCCACTAGTCGGTTGTTGGCCCACAGTGCCTACCGATAACCGTCCAATTGGGCTCATCTTTTTTTTTTTTTTCTTGGCCCGTAGTTGGCCCCTAGTCGATTCTAGGCCCACACCACCTACCAATAACCGCCTAATTGAGCCCATCATTTTTTTTTGTTAATGGCCCGCAGTCGACCCCTTTTCAGTTTTTGGCCCGTTGTCAACCCATTTTCAAAAAAAAGAAAAAGAAAAAAAGAAGTTGATAATTCATTTTTCAGTTTTAGGCTCAAGTCAGCGTTCGTTAGTCTTTACTACCGGCTGTCACTTGCTGCTCGTCAGCCTCTTGTCTCCTCCAGCAGCATCAGTCAGTCTTTACCACCGGTCTTCGTTTTTTATTTTCAAATTCAAGCTTTTAAAATTTTTCACCTTAAATTTAAGGGGATATTAGAATAGAATTCCATCGCAGAGAAGGAGAACATCTTTGATTATAGCATCAATGTTCCAATCTCGAGTGTTGTGCTGATTATAGAGAATTAATCCTCCTCTACTGTAATTTCATCTTGGTCGAGATCTAACGCTTCTTTTGAAACTATAAAAGTTGCTTTCGCTTCACTGATTCGAGGTTTTTTTTTTTTTTTTTTTTTTTTGGTAAGCAAAGAGGACCTTCCAATTCCAGTCAGGTAGATTTAACCCTTTAAATTCTAATAAATGGGGTTGATTGAACCTCCTCTAGGCCGGCCAGATTGGGGTAATTCGGCTACCCCCATTTAACCAAAGGGAGTGCTCGACAAACCACTGTGATTTTTTTTTTTATTATTATAAGTGACACATGCCACAATATGATAGGTGCTAATGTGACACTAACAAATTTTGTCAACTTTTCTAATGGTATGTCTTTTTACGGAGTAATGCTACAAGTCACTATTTTTGCCACTTTTGTATCAGCTCAAAAATGATGTGACTTTTAAAATCATCATTCAGTTTATAACTGATCATTATTGAATTTTGATCAAGTGGTGATTTTAAAAGCTACATTATTTTTTAAGGGACACAAGAAAGCTAGACACAAGAGTGACTTCTAAAATTTCTCAACTTTACGCTTAAGAGTGTTTAGTCATATTTTAGACTTTAATAAATTATTTATCAAAATTTCAAACCACATAGACGAATTTAACATTTACCCTTAAATATTGTGTTAAGAACATTTCTAATGGGCTCCCTACATTTGGCTTTACTTTAAAATTTGACAAAAAAACATCATATAACAAGCTCTTTTGTCAATGTTATATTTAACATTGATAAGAATTCATTTTTAAATGTAAAGAGCCCGAAAAGCAAAAAGTTAAATTTTTTTTAATATTATTTATTTCCCATGCACAGCTACGATTTGAATTAAAGTTGTAGTTGGGCAGATAAATTAAATTCTGATTATTACTTTTATTAATAGAAAATAATATTTAGTTAAATACATATTTAAAGAGTTTGATATTTAGGGTGCGTTTGAGATTGCGATTTTGTAGACAATAAGTACGATTTTAAACCAAATCGCAAAACATAAATCGTCTGAGAATTGCGTTTTTAAAAATTGAGATTTAAAAACGCATAAAATCTGATTTTCCAAATTGCAGGTAAGAGAGTATTTTTTTAAAACACAGAATTTAAAGGATAAACTGCGATTTTGTCAAACGCTTAACTACATTTTTAAATATCACTTTTTCAAATTGTATATTTTAAAATCATTATTTTAAATCATTCGTTTTGAAATCTCAAACTCAAACGAACTCTTAGTAGACTTGAAAAGTAGCTAGAAAAAGTTCCATTGCCAATGCTATAAGATGTACCCATAAAATGGTATACCAAAAATTGACACCACGAATGCTATAGGGAATCTAAAGTTAGACATGATTCTCAAGGTGCGTCC